>NC_068307.1:13123958-13426979 GCF_025860055.1 Xyrauchen texanus
CTTACATAGGCAACACAGAAGGCCAATAAAAGTCTCTATGTGCATTGCATTTAATGAGTACACACACACACATTCACCAACATTCCTGCATGAGCTGTTTGTGGCCATTTTCATTACATCGCTCCAGCAGCTATACAGTATGTCAAAGTGAGTGGCCTGGAGCAAAAGGCCACCTACTCGGAGAGCTCATTTGTGAAGATGTGTTTTTTGGTCTGCACCAGTCTTTGCTGTTGTTTCACTCCTGACATAAAGATTAAACACAGTTTCAAATGTCAATGCAATATTTGTCCAACCTGTGATGACATTTGACATAACCAGTTAAAACAAACAGCTAACCAATGACCTGGTTCTATTACCTGACCTTGGTAATGGAGATATATGGAACATGTCAGCTGGTTTCAGATACTATAGTGGTCTTGTTATGGGGCTTTTCCACTGCATGGTACAACACGACTTGACTCACTTTTTGGTGGTTTTCCACTGCAGATACTTTTTTAGTACCACCTCAGTCGAGGATACAAGTGATCCGAGCCGATTCTAAATGTGATGTCCAAACCCTGCAGATCACTGATAGGTCAGAGAGAATCGTCACTACCAGCATCACTGGATTTGCGACACGGGACATCAACCCGCTAGTTTCAAAATTAGCAACAGCCATCGAAAAACAAAAAAGTATTTCAGGAAGTGTGTCAGCTGTTGGCCGCACATGACCTACCTACAAAAAATTACTGGTGGTGACTACAGAACCATCAAGGAAAAGTGGAATTGGTTTGACCAAATGGACGCTATCTAGAGAAAAGCAATGGGAGGGAGAGTGCCCTGGACTCAGCCACGACATTGTGGGAGTCCACGATGGAGGATGGTACATTAATTCTATACTCTGCTTGAAAGCTTCACTTTATTTCGTTGACCAGCTACTTGAAAGCTTGCTTCTAAAACAACCAGGCCAAGTTAACTGTTACACTTGTGTAAAATTGCCATGCAACAACTGCTTTATGCAGCACAATGAGCTAGTAGCTAACAGCTAGCGGTCATGTTATTGTTTATGGTCAGTAATGTTTGTGTCATGTTTAAGATTATGTCACGGCAGTAGAGGCGGCGCAACTATGACGATCAGTTGTGTCTAAGTTCATAAATCCTTTTTAGCTGTTGTTTGCAGAATAATGATCACGATGTCTCGCAATCTCCTATGAGGTTTTATTTTAGCATAGAAAATTGGTCCAAGAACAAGCACAAGAACAAGAAGCCTTAGTCTTGGATTCTATGCTTTCCATCACAGTCCTGAGGGTTTCTTGGGAGTCCCTTGCAGATGGTCGATGTGATAAACATTAAGTATCAGTGGATGTACTATCTGGACATGTCTCCTTTGTTCATTTTATTGGCCATCTCAGACACCTTGGCACCAGCAGTTTTTAATTTATGATGTTGAGGAATTTTCGGTGTGGACTACAGGGCCTCTGTATTATTCTCCTAATCATTTCTCTGCCTCCAGTCCCTATAATATGCAACAAATGGTAACTTGATTATTACTAGTATGTATGTGGTCAAAAATTGCTGTCTACTTCTTGACTGTATTTTTTACATGAAGTGGTCTTTAACCATGTGAACTGACTTTTTTTTAACATTTAATATTTTTTAAATTATAAGAGAATTTGCATTAGTAGCTCTTGG
This sequence comes from Xyrauchen texanus, assembly GCF_025860055.1. Taxonomy (NCBI): domain Eukaryota; kingdom Metazoa; phylum Chordata; class Actinopteri; order Cypriniformes; family Catostomidae; genus Xyrauchen; species Xyrauchen texanus. The sequence goes on from NC_068307.1 coordinate 13,125,630, forward strand.
ATCACTTTTTAATGTGTTTGAACCTGCAACTTTTCTTTATTCAGTACGTCTCGCCACTCCAAACAACAAATATTGCTACGTAGACTAATAAAGATTTACAGTATAGTGTCATATACACTATACTGTTTATAACTAGACTTTATAATAAAATATATTTGATCATAGTCCATTGTACTTATTTGTGTGTGTTTGTGTGGGTAGGATTGTTGAGACACTTAATATTTTACCACCAAACATGGATATTGCTCATCTTTCTGGTATACAGCCTTTTTCTCACTGTCACCCTAAAGTTTTACTTCATTTTCAATATGTGTGAAACTCTCCAGAATTGTATCAAATATAAATCATACATAAAATTGTCATTAGAATTAATTTTCCTTGCAATATTAAGTAGTTTTCTAAAGAATAAGCTTCTAGATTTCACTTTTGACTTTTTGGACCAACATATGCATTTCACCTACTTTTTAATCCCAGTTTCAATATTCCATTTTTTTGCACCTAATAATTGCTGCACTAATCAACTGAGTTCCCTCAGTGAAAGCCACAAAATCTCTGGCCTTTAGGTGCTGACACGCTAGTCAGCTATTGACAGCAGAAAGATATGCTTCTTGATAAATCACACAAAGGCTCACCCACCTCGCACTGTCAGAATATATCAATCGCTTGGCTGCCCCATCCGCTCAAGGTAATGGCGTTTAGCTCGACACCCAGATGCGTCTGCCGCAGGGATAGAGACAGTTGGCCATGCTTGAAATCTTATTTGATTTCAGGCTGATCTGAGATTTATTACTCTGAGACCATCATAACAACGCTTTAAAATCCAGAACAAAGAGCTACGATGGAACACAGAGCGGTTAATTCCAGCGTTGTGATCCTGGAAGAGAAGCTGTGCAAAATCGTCTGATTATCCCCAGAGTCTGCTCACTGTGCTTAATGATGTGGAGGAGAATTTTACAAATGACTACTGCTGCCAAGTGTGTAAAAAGGGCCAGATACAGCTTATGTTTGTCACAAATTTTGCATGTTTGTTTAGAAATTATTAGCTTAACATCTTGTTACATGCCTTATTATGCATATATTAATGTATAATAAATGTGTAATAACCTATATAATCTCTGAAAGTAATTTCCTGTGGCTTGTGGGTGATTGTAGTCCACTGGGCATGAGATGAATTTGTCAGATGAATTCACCTGAGTGTCCAAGAGGGGACACCTTTCAGTGTGTGTGGAAGGTGTGAGTCATACATGAGTAAAAGTGTTAGGGGCAAGAGCTTCATCCTGCAGTTAGCTGCATTATTTCACAGCATGATGCATTGTTAAATCCATGGAATTGCTCATCTATTTAACTGTGAATGACTCTTAATGGTACATTAAGGGTTGCTGTGTACATCTGTGTGCCAAACAAAGCAAGCAAGCTTGCTGTAACCAGGGGTGTTGGTGGATGAATGTAGGTTTGGTTGTGGGTTTCATGCTCATTTCTTTCCCGTGACCCCATTATGCCAGTAGGAGGCAGTATGGGCTTTGTTCTCGGGTTTTGGCGGTGATGGGGCATCTTCCCTTGAGTTCTGAGCCTGCAACCTCTTGCTTCTCTGCTCTAACAAGGCACACAAGACCCATTTCTCCCTCACACACACATGCACAAAGTGGCACACATGCTGAGGTTTCAGAAGATGCAGTCATGCTAGCGCTTGGGTTTTAAAGAACTCCAAATGTTGGTATTCCATATAATTTAATTCCATATAACCAGGTCTCTAGAGATTACAGTCAATATTGTATTGTGCACAGACAACCATTCTATACTCTTTAAAAAAACAAGGTTCCAATAAGAAATTAAAAGTGTTTTATGCGCTGTTTTCCATCAGCTATGATTAATTTATTCTGTGAGTGAAAGTTTCTCGTAATGGGGGGGGGGGTTAGCAAGATAAAATTGGCTGTGTGATCTGTACATGGCAGCCCTGCTTTTTCTGTAACACTACTATTAATAAGGGTAAAACCTTTTAATGTGGAGAAAATTACAGTGTGCATCTTAAAGTCTCTTAAACAGCTATTTTTATTCTCTAGTTCTTCAGAAAACCATCTATGCACTGGTGCTTTAAAAACCCCAGAAACTAATGATATATTGCTCATTGATCTGAAACCTCTGATCTAAAGAACATTTAATCTAACATGAAGAATTGCATTAAACCCCAAATAAACATACAGCTACTTAATATGCAGCAAAAAATGATTCTTGATAAGAAGAACATAAGGTACCGCAAATACACATTGAAGAACCTTGACTTTTAAGAGTGAAATACAATTAGACCCATTTCAACTTTTACAGACACCAACAGTGATTCAAAATCACATTACAGACACTTTTTCTGTCATTCTCTGATTAAATAGATAAAAATGTATGTGTGCATCTCCTTCTAAAAAGAATCTACCCTCATCTCCAGAATATGGAGGCACACCATCCATCATTCATTATATCACCAATGCCTGTGCAGGATCTGATGCGAGGCACTGTGGTGTCAGTCATAGTCACAGTTAGAGATCTGCCCTTATCTGTTGTTTATCCAGAAATGTCGAGGCTGACAGAGACAGAATGCGTCGCGCCCTCGAGCGGCATGCACACGGTCATCCAGCTTGTAAGCAGTCACCCCCTGGACTCCACACGCTTCCTCTAATTAAAGCCCAGCCAACAAGCTCCATGTTGCGGAGAGAGGACAGGGTGGTGGGGATAATGTGGCTACACATGCCCCCTCAGGGGAAGAAGTCAGAGAGGTGAGTAGAGGAAATAAAAGGAGAAGGAAAAGTAGAAAGAAGGAGACCTCTCTAAGCTGAGGAGTACTACCATCCCCAGGAGGAAGCTGTCAAACAAACTCCATAACATAGTGGTAGAGAGAGGGCACGGCCTGATGAAATGGAAACCATGTAGGTTTGTACGTGTGTATGTGAATATATTTAGAGAGTAGGCCCAGCATGTACAAGCAGTACATAAAATAAGAGTGACAATTAAATTTTTTCATAATTATTTATTGCCCCTCTTTGCACATAGGTAGTTGGTGCTAAACATGTCCATGAACCCTTTATTATCAACATCAAAATTTTAGTGGGGGGGGGCTGCGTAGCTCAGCAAGTAAAGACGCTGACTACCACACCTGCAGTCGCAAGATTGAATCCAGGAGATGCTGAGTGACTCCAGTCAGGCTTCTTAAGCAACCAGTTGGCCCGGTTGCTAGGGTGGGTAGAGTTACGTTGGGTTAACCTCCTCGTGGTCGCTATTATGTGGCACTGGCTCTCGGTGGGGTGCATGGTGTGTTGTGCGTGGATGCTGCGGAGAATAGCATGAGCCTCCACACGTGCTATGTCTCCACGGTAACACGCTCAACATGCCACATGATAAGATGCACGGATTGACAGTCTCTGACGCGGAGGCAACTGAGATTCGTCCTCCGCCATCCGGATTGAGTCACTACGCCACCATAAGGAGTTGTGAGTGCCTTGGGAATTGGGCATGCCAAATTGGGGAGAAAAGGGGAGAACCCTGTCACTGTTAATCGCCAAAAAGGTAATAACGACAGTGTTCAACATTCTTAATTGCCTTTTAGTGTTTACTTAGTCATTTTAAGTGTTACTGTGGTGTGAAAAATACATATTTAAAAGACTATATTTCAAATAGTTTTTCTAATGACATGAGTAGGGTTGCCATCTTTCTACCAGCAAATACAGGACATTCCAGCTTTAAATACAATTTAATATATATATATATATATATATATATATATATATATATATATATATATATATATATATATATATATATATATATATATATATATATATATATATATATATATATATATAGATATAGATATATTATTTTTTGGGCTCTGGTGTGATCAAAGGTTAAAGAGATCCAATTAGAGCTTGTTTACCTAGAAAAAAATGGAAAAACAGCATGGACGTATGCAAAAATGTGTTTGTTGTGAAAGCCCCTAATATGCTTAAAATGAAAACCGCTTTAATACAATGACCAGGAAGAACCAAATTCCTATCAGTCTTCACATTTAATAAACACTACTTTTTGCAAAAGAACGAAGCTGCAATCAATGGAGAAAGACAATATTATATATGCCAGGTGTTTTCTTCCCCTTTTCCGGCTTTCTGTTTAAAATTGGTTTTAAAAAATGTGTCTACTGTTTGTAGAAAGTATATCACTAATGTGTTAAAAATAGTAGGCTATATATCACAAGAAAACAAAAATATTTGGCTCTGCAGGTCCACAGTCTCAGTACAAGTTTTAGGGAACAATGCATTATAATGGATTTTTATGAGAGCCAAAACGCATAACATGAAAATAGTTTATTTGTCCTTTGGCATTAAATTGTGTTTATCACAAGGGAAATGTAAGAAAATCACATTAAGCCTTTTAACTAATCCTCTACTGTACTGTACTTTTCCACTTAAAGTGCTGGAGTTTTTCTCCATCATTTAGGAGATCTGAGTCTGAGTCGCTCTTCCAGAAGGAGCACTGACAGATGCAATGCAATGCAATGTAATTACTTTGAATTACTTGTGTTTTTGGAATCACAATGGTGAAAAACAAAATCATGCACTCGAATGCTATATGTTTGACAAATTCTCCTGCGTCTGACTAAAAAACCACAGAAAACGTGGGCTGACTTTCATTGATCATTTCCTCTGCCGCTTCTATCAAGTGTGGCATCTGTGTAACTTTTAACAGGTGATGTTTCACAAAACTTGTGTGAAAGGTCTGTGTTTCTGGTCATTTTGTCTCTGTTTGTAAAACAGTTTCAGCATTTTGGGTCTGAGTGGGGTTATCAAAGATGTATTATACATTATACATTGTTTATATAATGAAAAGCGAGTCTGCAGGAACGATTGCACAGAAAACACATGGGAGAATAGAAGAAAATGCATAGAGCGTCTAAGTACAACACAGAAAACCTCATTATAGAGAATTTCGCAGACATGTAAACAAAGCAGAAAATGCAGCTCTGGTCATGGATATACACTTTACTTTCTGCTATGTGCCTCCAATGAAACACTGAATATCTTTAAATGATATTATGACCTGGCAAACTTTGGCAAATTATGTGAATGCTTCATCCTCAAAAGTGCTCATTCTGTCAACGTGGAACTTGTGGAAGTTCCATCGAACCAGCCAATCAAGTCGATAGAGATAGCACTTTCCAGTTTCGGAAATATGCATCAGACGGTTACTGTGGGTGGTCCATGGGTGTGCTGTTTGAGGAAGCACACCAATTGTGCCACAATGTTGTAACAGTGAAATTCTGGATGTTTCTTTTATCCCTGACTTTCCAAGTTTGGAGAATGTCAATGAAAAATAATGGTTAAGATAATTGGTAGGCACTTGATTGAAGTTGTAATTATGAATGTTGAATGTACAGTTATTTTATTTTGTGTACTGTTGATGAAGACACAAATCTTGCATGCCATAAGGAGAAATTTAATGCATTATATTATATAACCATTTACATTTAATAATAACCTATTTGTATTTATGGGAGAGTGAATGCAGCTAAGTGTCACACTTCTTGATAATTGATCATTGTTTTTTTTTTAAAGATATGATCTAAATGGCTACATCATTGTCATCCCATACTTTAGGATGAACTCAACGCTGATATTTAGAAATGGAAGAATATACACATAATTCTATTTTCTTAATATGTGTTTTCAATGTATTTCCATGCCTTTCTGGTCTTTCAATTCCCCTTTACTTTAATATCACAGCCATTTCAGACCTGTCTTATTCTTATTCTGAAATGGATGTTTGTCAACAATGTCCCATGAGATGAAAGTGACTCATAAATATTCACCTCAAATCCATGTCACCTGCTTGCAGTTCAACTCCCCTCCTCTCTCTCTCATGACAGCAGGGCAGATGGTTATATCATATATAAATATATAAGTAAACAGTGACGGTCTATCTACTGACATTTATGTAATGCTGGCATATTTGTTTTTAATAACTCTCTCCTTCTTTGTCCACACTGTGATTTAAATCATTTGGATCTTTTTCTATCGCTAGCCACCTGTTATAACAGCTCATAAACATGTCATAGTGAATTGTGGGCAGTCATATTATTCCACAACTCAATACTCAACTCATCCCCTTGCTGCTTAGAGGAACCCACTTTTCTTCAATCTTGGCTGTGATCCTGCACTCGTGTTAGACTAGCTGTAAAAAATCCAATGCTCAAGCCTCTTATTTAAACTCTGAACAGGAGAACAGCTCTGTTTTTATTATGTATACAGTACCACTCTGACAAGGGAAAGTGAGAAAGGGGAAACTCGGTCCCGGCAGCCCTTTAACTGCTTGTTAGATCCTGCTACTCATTTAATATAGATATTTTTTCAAGCAGCGCATGGTTTATTATTATTAATAATTAGGGTTGAATCCAAAAGCAAACCAAGTTTATGTTTATGTACAAACTTAAATTATACAAATAAACTTGGCATTTCCTGTCTTGATCTCTCATACGCTCTGTCTTGCTGTTAACTGGCAGAACAGGCTTTACATGCTAACGTTACAATTTATCTAGCTGGGAAAGTGAACATAAGCATATCTACATTCACCGACCACTTTATTAGGAACACCTGTACACTGACAGTAGATATTCATGTGATTATCTAATCAGCCAATCATGTGGCAGCAGTGCAATGCATAAAATCATGCAGGTACAGGTCAGGAGCTTCAGTTAATGTTCACATCAACCATCAGAATGTGGAAAAATTTGATCTCGGTGACTTCGACTGTGGCTTGATTGTTGGTGCCAGACGGGCTGGTTTGAGTATTTCTGTAACTGCTGATGTCCTGGGATTTTCATGCACAACAGTTTTTAGAGTTTACTCAGAATGGTGTCAAAAAACAATCAAACATGAACATCCATTGAGTGGCAGTTCTACGGATGGAAACACCTTGTTGATGAATGAGGTCAACAGAGAATGGCCAGACTGGATTGAGCTGACAGAAAGGCTATGGTAACTCAGATAACCACTCTGTACAATTGTAGTGAGCAGAATAGCATCTCAGAATGCACAACACGTCGAACCTTGAGGCAGATGGTCTACAACAGCAGAAGAACCCCTCGTGTTCCACTTCTGTATGCCAAGAACAGAAAGCTGAGTCTGCAGTGGGCACAGACTTACCAAAACTGGATAGTTAGAGACTGGAAAAACATAGCTTAGTCTGATGAATCTCAATTTCTGCTGAGGTACACAGATGGTAGGCCCATTGCAGGCTCAGCTTTCTGATGGTTGATGTGAACATTAACTGAAGCTCCTAACCCATATCTGAATGATTTTATGCATTGCAGTTTTTTACAGAATTTTAATTTGTGGTTGATCTCTTTAACTCTCCCAGCTTAGAACAGAGCAAAAGCTTTATTTTAAATCAAACTTTTCATGATAAGCTGTCTTGAGCAGTAACATAAGATTATGTGTTATCATAATCTTAATATGGTATATCTTAATAACATCATAATTCATTTATCTTTTATTCCTATCCACAGCTTCATACCAAGTGAAGCAGGGAACCTGTGAGGTGGTGGCCATCCACCGCTGCTGCAATAAGAACAAGATTGAGGAACGTTCACAGACCGTCAAGTGCTCCTGTTTTCCTGGCCAGGTCGCCGGGACAACACATGCCCAGCCTTCTTGTGTGGAGGGTAAGCACCACATGTGTTCATGTGTACTTCTTTATTCATGTAATTTTGGTTCACACAGTCATTTTGAATAACTTTGTATATAGGCTATAATTAAGAGTATACTGCCATTCTAACTAAACAGTTTAATGTCCAGTGTTGGGTGTAATCCATTTACTGTAATCAAAATAGTCTTTAATCAAAAAATGCATTACATTTTTAATGATTGTAATCAGATTACAGTTGCTGACTTTAAATGTATTACTTTTAAGTACATTATAGGGTTATGCTTATTTCTCAAATGTGAGCTGCTGAAAGAACAAGAAATAAATATATTATTAGACTTAATTTGAATTGGTTGAGCGGAAAAGTGTTTTAAGAAAGTAACTTAAAGTAATTATTGTGATTACTTTTTCTTGAAATTAATTAGTTAAGTACTCTTATTACAATTGTTAGAGAAAAAATGTATAATTTGTAGTGGATTATTATTTTTAACTACCTTGTGAAATAAATAAATATTACAACACAGATTGTATCATAGTTTGAATTCCTGAAGAGGATGAATGCGTGACCTGTTTACACCTGATAGTAACTTGCAATGATCTGATCACAAGTGGTTATCTCAAACATAATGTTTAGAGCAAAAGGCTCATTGTTATTTTAGTTGAGCTACTGTGTTAGGGATACCTTGTCTTGTTTCACCGTTGCCCTTTGTTTACCTTTTTTGTCCCTTTTGTTTTCCGTAGTTTTCACTTTTGTCCTTTGTTTAGCTCCACAGTCTCCCTGTTAGCGTTCGTGTTCTCTGTCATTGTTTTCACCTGTCCTCATTAGTTTATCATTGGTTTCTGTTCATTCACCTAGTTATCTTGTTTGAGTTCTGTTTGTTCATTGGTTCCTGTCTTCCCATGTCCACGTATTTAACCCTGTCTGTTTGTTTAGTCACTGTCTATCGTTGAATGTTGTTAGCCTGGTATGTGTGTTCCCTGCCCGTTTTCCTCAGTCTTGTGTTTATTTCCCCATTGAGGGTTTTTTCCTTTGTGTTTGTTTATTGTCTAATTTAAATAAAGTAGTTAACATTTAGATCCGCTCTCCTCGTCTGCCTCCATTCGTAACAGAACGATAGACCGCCCAAATATGGATCTAGCAGCTTTCTTTATGGAACTGGCCCAAGCGGATCTGACCTACCGCGAGTACTCCCACTTTTTTTCCACTGTTGCATCCACACCGGCTTTGATGACACATCCCTCAAGACCATCTACCGGATCGGGCTACCAAGGCACCGGCAGAGGGAATTGCTGGACCCTGGAGACCTCACGTGGAAGGAGTATGTGAGTCTAGTCTTGAAAGAACTCGCTGCCGGGGAACCACCTCTCTCGATCCCGGTTTCCGCTTCTGGGCTTTCCGTGCCTGCCACGGCCAACGAGCCAGCCTTGCCAGCCTCGTCATTCCCAGAGCCAGCGTTGCCAGCTTCGTCCGCCCGGAGGAGGAGGAGGAGAAGAAGAAAGGCTTCTGCTCCCCAGTCTCCGCCTGCCACGGTCAGCGAGCCAGAGCCCACGCCTGCCACGGCCAGCGAGCCAGAGCTCACGCCTGCCACGGCCAGCGAGCCAGAGCCCACGCCTGCCACGGTCAGCGAGCCGTTAGCCCCCAATGTCAGTGAGCCAGCGCCTGTCGTCTCAGCCGTCAGCGAGCCAGCGCCTGTCGCCTCAGCTGTCAGCGAGCCAGCGCCAGTAGCCTCCGACGTCAGCGAGCCAGCGCCTGTAGCCTCCGACGTCAGCGAGCCAGCGCCTGTAGCCTCCGACGTCAGTGAGCCAGCGCCTGTAGCCTCGACCGCCCCTGAGCCAGCGTCTGTAGCCTCGACCGTCCCTGAGCCAGCGCCTGTAGTCTTGTCCGTCCCAGTGCCAGTAGCCATGACCGTCCAAGAGCCAGCACCAGTAGCCATGTCCGTCCAAGAGCCAGCACCCCTCGAGCCTCCCGAGTCCACCTCCCGAGTTTTCCAGGGCTCCGCCTCTCAAGTCTCTCGAGCCTCCCAGGGCTCCTCTCGGGCCTCCCAGGGCCCCGCCTCTCGAGCCTCCCAGGGCTCCTCCTCTCGAGCCTTCCAGGGCTCCTCCTCTCGAGCCTCCCAGGGCTCCACCTCTCAAGCTTCTCGAGCCATCCAGGGCTCCTCCTCTCAAGCCTCCCAGGGCTCCGCCTCTCAAGCCTCTCGAGCCTCCCAGGGCTCCGCCTCTCAAGCCTCTCGCGCCTCTCAGGGCTCCGCCTCTCAAGCCTCCCGAGCTTTCCAGAGCTCCGCCTTCCGAGCTTTCCAGAGCTCCGCCTACTGAGTCTTCCAGGGCTCCTCTCGAGCTTCCCAGAGCTCCACCTCCCGAGTCTTCCAGGGCTCTGCCTCTCAAGTCTCTCAAGTCTCTCGAGCCTCCCAGGGCTCCTCCTCTCGAGCCTTCCAAGGCTCCTCCTCTCGAGCCTCCCAGGGCTCCGCCTCTCAAGCCTCTCGAGCCTTCCAGGGGTCCTCCTCTCGAGCCTCCCAGGGCTCTGCCTCTCAAGCCTCTCGAGCCTCCCAGGGCTCCGCCTCTCAAGCCTCTCGGGCCTTCCAGGGCTCCGCCTCTCAAGCCTCTCGAGCCTTCCAGGGCTCCGCCTCCAGAGCCTCTCGAGTCTTCCACGGCCCTTCTCCCCGAGCCTCCTACGGCTCCACCTCAGAGCCTCCTACGGCTCCGCCTCTCAAATCTCTCAAGTCTCTCGAGCCTCCCAGGGCTCCTCCTCTCGAGCCTTCCAGGGCTCCTCCTCTCGAGCCTCCCAGGGCTCCTCCTCTCGAGCCTCCCAGGGCTCCGCCTCTCAAGCCTCCCGAGCCTCCTACGGCTCTGCTCCCAGAGACTCCAGAGCTTTCTAGGGCTCCGCCTCTCGAGCCTCCTTCAGCTCCACCTCCCAAGCCTCCTTCGGCTCCGCCTCCAGAGCCTCCTACGGCTCTGCTCCCAGAGACTCCAGAGCCTTCTAGGGCCCCGCCTCTAGAGCCTCCTTCAGCCCCGCCTCTAGAGCCTCCTACGGCTCCGCCTCCCGAGCCTCCTATGGCTCCGCCTCCTGAGCCTCCTACGGCTCTGCTCCCAGAGACTCTAGAGCCTTCTAGGGCTCCGCCTCCCGAGCCACCTTCGGCTCCGCCTCCCGAGCCTCCTTCAGCTCCGCCTCACGAGCCTCCCTCGGCTCCGCCCTTAAAGCCTCCTACGGCGCCCCCTTCCTCGGCTCCGCCTCCTGAGCCTTCCTCAGCTCCGTCTCCCGAGCCTTCCTCAGCTCCGTCTCCCATGCCTCCCTCGGCTCCGCCTCCAGAGCCTTCCAGGTCTCCGCCCCTAGAGCCCCCTACGGCTCTGCTCCCAGAGCCTCCTGAGCCTTCTAGGGCTCCGCCTCCCGGGCTTCCTACGGCTCTGCCTCCCGAGCTTCCTATGGCTCTGCCTCCCGAGCCTCCTACGGCTCCGCCTCCCTAGCCTCCTATGGCTCAGCGCCCAGGGACTCCAGAGCCTACTAGGGCTCCGCCTCTAGAGCGTCCTATGGCTCTACCTCCTGAGCCTCCCTCAGCTCCGCCTACTGAGCCTCCTAGGCCATTGCCTCCCTTGGCTCCACCTCCTGAGCCTCCCGAGTCTCTCCCGGCTCCGCCTCCCGAGCCTCCTATGGCTCTGCCTCCTGCGGCTCCACCTCCTGAGCCTCCTACAGCTCCGCCTCCTGAGCCTCCTACGGCTCCGCCTCCCGAGCCTCCCACGGCTCCGCCTCCTGAGCCTCCTAGGCCATCGCCTCCCTCGGCTCCACCTCCTGAGCCTCCCGAGCCTCTCCCGGCTCCGCCTCCCGAGCTCCGCCTCCTGCGGCTCCGCCTCCTGAGCCTCCTGCAGCTCCGCCTCCTGAGCCTCCTACAGCTCCGCCTCCTGAGCCTCCTACGGCTCTGCCTCCCGAGCCTCCTACGGCTCCGCCTCCGGGACCTGTCCCTGTCCGATGGCCTCCTCCCAGGTCCCCTGGGCCGGCCCCTGCTCTGCGGCCATCTCCCAGACCACCTAGACCTGTCCCTGTCCAAAGGCCGGCCCCCAGGCCTCCTCGACCTGTCCCTGTCTTGTGGCCGTCTCCCAGGCCTCCTCAACCTGTCCTTGCCCTGTGGCCAGCTCCCAGGCCTCCTGAACCTACCCTTGCCCTGTGGCCAGCTCCCAGACCACCTAGACCTGTCCCTGTCCCAAGGCTGCCTCCCAGGCCTCCTCGACCTGTCCCCGTCTTGTGGCCGTCTCCCAGGCCTCCTCGACCTGTCCCTGTCCTGTGGCCACCTCCCAGGCCCCCCGAACCGGTCCCTTTCCCTGTCTGCCCCTTGTTGCCCCCTGGACTGCCTGTCTGCCCCTCATTGCCCCCTGGACTGCCTGTCTGCCCCTCGTTGCCCCCTGGACTGTCTGTCTACCCCTCGTTGCCCCCTGGACTGCCTGTCTGCCCTTCGTTGCTCCCCTTGGTCTGTCTGCCCACCACAAGCTTCCCCCCCAGTCAATGGACATTTGTTCTTCCTGTTTTTTGTCCAGTTATTTTTGATCGTCTGGAATCCGATCCTTGAGGGGGGGCTATGTTAGGGATACCTTGTCTTGTTTCACCGTTGCCCTTTGTTTACCTTTTTTGTCCCTTTTGTTTTCCGTAGTTTTCACTTTTGTCCTTTGTTTAGCTCCACAGTCTCCCTGTTCACCTAGTTATCTTGTTTGAGTTCTGTTTGTTCATTGGTTCCTGTCTTCCCATGTCCACGTATTTAACTCTGTCTGTTTGTTTAGTCACTGTCTATCATTGAATGTTGTTAGCCTGGTGTGTGTGTTCCCTGCCCGTTTTCCTCAGTCTTGTGTTTATTTCCCCATTGAGGGTTTTTTCCTTTGTGTTTGTTTATTGTCTAATTTAAATAAAGTAGTTTGCATTTAGATCCGCTCTCCTCGTCTGCCTCCATTCGTAACATACTGTAATTGATCTACTTTCACCGAATGTGCATACTTCACAGAATCTTCTTTTATTATTACGTATTGGGCTGAAAGGTATTGTGTGGGAAACCTTTTTTAAATGAACAATTATGTTAACAATTTTGTTTGATTCACAGTAATAACACAACTTTACCTTTATAGACGAAGGCACAAAATTAGGAATGTCACAGCTGTTATCAGTACAACAAATGTGACTACACTATCCTTCCCTCTTCTCTAATGGTTAAAGGTTTAGGACAAGTAAGTGCACAATGGTTTGGGTGATGAAGGAGCTTTAAATGTGTCCCTTCGGTCGTGCCGTGCGCACTTTAGTTATGAAGGCAAGAGGGCGAATGCCGGCAGCCATTTTTCTTCTTTATCTTCTTTGACACATGAGACAAAAGACCCTAATAGAAAGTAGGGAGATTGCACCTGGGGAGGTATTCTTTGTTATGACTTTCACAGCTCTCTTTAACTATAGTTCATGTAATGACAAATATGGATCCTATGCACATTTATGGAGGCATAAGGAATCAGTAGTAATCGAGAACAGTTTTAGAATTAACTTTTTTATTAAGGGGCAATATTTGCCCCCTAGAATTGGCATTTTTTACCTTTATGGAAGCATATTTTTTCTAATCCTATAAATTCACACTACATTTCATTCATCAATCCATCAAATACTTTAATTGATTACATTAATTGATGTATATTCTCAATCTGAACAATGATGAAATTAAATCAAAGAAGCATAAGTAGCTGTAGAATACATTTAATATAATAAACTCATCTCTATGTTAGATTATACAGCTCTCTACTGTCTGGCATCACGTTTTATGTATAGTACATAGACCTAAAATAGAATATTACTAAATACAGTATACTGTAGATGTTATATTACAAACAAACAAACAGAGGAATATTTTTCCCCAAAACTTTTAATATCTGGGGCATTTTTGGCTCTTTTTGGGGCATTTTTACCCCAAGCCCAAGTTAATTTCTCTCTCTCTCTCTATCTCTCTCTCTCTCTCTCTCTCTCTCTCTCTCTCTCTCTCTCTCTGTGTGTGTATGCTGTAGTGTTCGGGTGAGAGTGGTGTCGAGTGAGAACTGAGATGCAAAAGTTTATTTCTCCTTTCTTTTCTTTCCCTTTCTTTTTCTTTTCTTTTCTTCTCTCACGTCTTCATTTTTCTCTTTTGCATGTTCTGGGTGTTTGTTTTTTAATATAGATTTTATTTTTGTAAGCGTTTTATTAGAGTGTAACAAAGTTGCGCCATAGGATGGCGTATCAAGAGACAAATGTTGTTGAAAAAGAAATTGCAGGTCCTTCTGGATTTCGAAAATCAGACACTGACACAGCATCGCGTGTCATCTCTGAGCCAGTACCTGATGTACAGATACAGGCAGACGCGACAGACATTTCTGAGTGCAGTGTCAGTGATGTTACTCGCAGAGGTAATGCTGAGAACCTTATACCTGGAACTAGTGTTGTTGAACGGAATAGCGTTTCTAATTTTGAAGTACCAGGTAACAGCAATGTTGAGCAAAGTGACTGTAATGTTGAAGAATCTGATTGAATTAACCAGAGTGGGTCATTAAATTGTACATATAATGACATGTCTGATGAAACTGATTCTATTGACATTGATAGTTCACAGGGAGATCTTCAAAAGGAATTTTCCTTATATACCCTTGAGGAAATAAATATTTTCTGGATGATACTTTTGGCAAACAGGTGAATATTTAAAGTTTTTTTCCCAGACATTGAGAAGTTTGTTGATCTTTTGAGTGAAAATAAGCGTTTTTTTGGTTAAAGAAGCATCTCACAGCGTTAAGAAAATGCAGGAAAGGGCTCAAAGTTTTTGAGTGACTGACCAGAAATGCATCACAAGGGCTTTTCATCTTTCCTTCTTTTTGTGATAAAAATCTCTGATAATAGAGTGAGTGCTGCCCGGTTGGACAGAATTTATATATACAAGTGTTTTAGTAATCGGGTCATTGAGTGCTCAATTTTTCCAGTGGGGTCCTCAGATCATCATATGGTTTTTATGTCATTAAGTTTGTCTCAATTTTCTAAGAAATCTTCATATTGGCACTTTAATGCTAAGTTATTGCAAGATGCTATGTGTTTTTTTTGGGAATGTTGGAAAAAACAAATACAAATGTTTTGTCAGCAATATACAGTTAACTCTACAAATATGATAAAAAAGTTATTCAAACTCTTGAAAGATCTATAGATTCAATAGAGAAAGAATTGTTGGACAGATACAATCCTGGTTTGTTTTACTGTTTACAACAAAAAAAAGAGTGAGTTGGGGTCCTTCTTAAATGAAAGGGTGAAAGGAGCCTTGGTGAGGTCTCGTTTTATTTCAGTTAATGATATGGACGCTCCAAGTACATATTTTTTTTTTATTTGGAACGTTCAGTAGCACAGCACAAACAAATGGTTTGTCTCTGTCTGCCTGATGAAAGGGTTACAACTAACATTGCAGAGATGCATCATCATGCAGTGGATTTTTATTCCTGTTTATATACTGCAGAACATTGCGATTTGGACTGTGCTGAACAGTTATTTCAAGGCCTCCCTAAATTGGACTCTGTTTCAAAGACTGCCTTGGACTCTCTTTTACCTTTTGAGGAGCTCACATCTGCAATTGCACAGCTCAGCTCGGGGCGATACTCTGGTGTTGATGGTTTGACATCAGAGTTTTATAAACACTTTTGGAACCTTCTTGGTATTGATCATTATGAGGTATTTTGTGAATGTTACAAAGATGTTTTTTTGCCCATTACCTGTCGTCATGCTGTTTCTTTCTTTATTTCCAAAAAAGGGAGATTTGTCTTTATTAAAGAACTGGAGACCTGTTGCCTTATTGACCACGGAATACAAGATCAAAATGTCTTGCTAACAGATTAAAGAAATATATACTATAATAGTGCATAAAGATCAGACATATTGTGTACCAAATAGGTCTGTAATGGATCATTTGTTTTTAGTATGAGACATTTTAAACATTTGTAGAACTTCTAACTTAGGGGTTGGGTTAGTTGCCTTAGATCAGGAAAAAGCTTTTGATCGGGTAGATCACAAATATTTATTCAACTTACTTAAAGTTTTTGGTTTTGGGGAAGGTTTTTTAAATTGGATACAACTGCTTTATGCTGGTGCTTCATGCATGGTAAAAGTGGGGGGTGGGTTGAGCAAACGAATTTCTGTCCAAAGAGGAATCAGGCAAGGTTGTCCGTTGTCTGGTTTGTTGTATAGTATTGCCATTGAACCTCTATTTTTTAATATAAGAAAGACTTTATGTGGTTTTTCAATACCAACTGTGTTTCCAAATTCAAATGTTACTCTTACTGCTTATGCTGATGATGTGACTGTGTTTATTAGTCATGGGCAGGATATTACTGCCCTGTCTGAAGTTCTTCAGTTATATGAGAAGGCCTCATCAGCAAAAGTAAATTGGGACAAAAGTGAGGCTTTTTGGGCAGGTCAAGATACTCTACATTTTATACCATCACTGCCAGGAAAGCTTAATTGGGACAAAGAAGGGTTAAAAATCTTGGAATTTATTTGGGTTCAAGCGATTTTCAAAAGTTAAATTGGGAGGATGTAATGGAGAAAGTATGCACCCGATTGTCTCGCTGGACCTGGTTGCTACCCAAACTATCCTACAGGGGGAGAGTCTTGATTGTCAATAATTTGGTCGCTTCCTCCTTCCATCAATTAGCTATCTGGAAAACAAGGAAGAATAAGATGTCAGGACAAGGTGCAGTAAATCCAATTTTTATGTTTTTAGACCTAGTGGCTTCTTGTATTAGAGTGGAATATTCAACAAAATATGGTTCTGACTTAAAGAAAATGGAAAGGATAATTTTTTGTCACATTCAGTGGAATTTTTGTCACAGTTAATTTCTTACCCTGACAGAAATTTCCAACAAGAAAGAAAGATAGAGACAGTGTGTGAGGCCACATGAGAGGTCATGTTGGCTTTGTGCTGATATAAGAGAGAGTTAGTATGATTGACCTGTGTTTGTTCCAGTGAAGGAGAGAGAGGTGAGGGTAATTGTTCTCTATCAACACTACTGTATCTCTAAATCCCCCAGGCCATCAGTTTCACTTTCTTCCCCAAGAACACCCCTCAGGAGGAAGGTCACAGAGGAACCTATCGCCAGATTCTGAAAGTTTATAAATATCTAATACTCATAGCAGTGTTCGTCAGGACTCAGGAGCAGCTAACTACAAGTAGAGACACTATTAAGTTTACTTTTTCAGAAGTGTATCAGTATCTCAAATTGTGTAGCTTTTCCAGAAACAAGCATTTTCCCAACAAGTAATGTATAGCATGACAAAATGCTTGATGTTACATTCTGGCTTCAATTCAGAGCCACAATTCCCATGTGCATAAGGCCCTAAAGATTAAATATCTTTCTAAACATTTACGTTTGTGTTCAGCTGGAGAAAGAAATTCATACACATCTGGGATGCCATAAATGTGAGTAAATAATGAGAAAATTTTCATTTTTGGGTGAACTATTCCTTTAAGTCACTGCACGTGTTCCATGTGTTCCATGTGTTCTATGTGTTTTCTATGATGATGTAACACTGTACAATTAGTAACTTTTACAGCATTTAAATTTAATTTGATAATTTCTACATATAAATAAAAAAATAAATTAAAAATAGTATGTTTAGAAGTTAACTTTAAATAAAATTAATTCTGTAAAAATATTGTTAATAGTTAGATGATACTGCGTTATCTAGTAACTCATCCATCCATCCATCCATCCATAATAATGAAGAACGAGTAGGTGTGTGCAAACGTTTACAGTTTTTTTCAATCGCTTTGGCTCATTGTCTTAACATTCTCTATACTGTAAGTGCAATTGTCACAGCTGTTTTATGGAACATCACAACTCTATTGCATGACTGCAAAATGCAGTAACTCACCCAAAACATTTAATTAATTATTCAAAACCTAGTTATTGTGTCAGTAAATTGGCCAATGCCACCAAAAGTTCTTAATTATTTTCAGTCAACCCTGCAAATGTTTGTTAAATACAAATTCATTTTTTGTTCTACTTTTGTTGATACTGACTGCTTACTGTACTATACAAGAATGTCAATTTTGTCTAGCTGAATGGTATTGTGTATCGCACTGAGCTTTTTAGAGACTGTTTTCAACAGTAGGCCAATTTTTCCACATTTCTTACATGTAAGGTCATACATATATAGTGAACAGAAAATTGCCACAAAATGACATACATGTAAAAAAACAAAACTACATAAAAACACTCCATGTCATAGATGTTTATGGAATATACATGTATGTCTGACTGATTTTGATAATTGAATGGATCATTTTGCATGTGATGGCTCACACATTGAAAGAATGTTGTGAAGAGTATGGTAATTTCACTGAGAATCAACTCATCAGTTTTGATCAGCAAGCCATGTGCTTTTAGTTATAGTGCTATGTGAACTTAATGTTTTGAAAAAAATTATTCTCATTTGAGAATTGAGCCAAAGTGATTGAGAAAAACGGTACAAAATGTTGTCTTTCCTGCAGTAGATCATATTGTGGAATTGTATCATGTGTTTTGTCTGTTTGGCCATTGGAGGGCACATTGCCCATTCACATTTTATTACAACATCAGTGAAAATCCACATAGAAGCCTTACAAGTGGCTGAAAGAAACTTCATCAGAATATTCAGAGAATGAGACCTGAGACAGACTTATACCTTCTTATGGCAAATCAACTAGGATTAAAATTTGATCTTTAAATCTCATTCAATAAGAATGTAATAAATAAGGGATTGATATCTCTTTAGTCTGTTGCATAGGTCCTTAGATACTCTGTTCTGGCTGGTACCTTCCCATTAAAAACTCATTAGAAAGAGTGAAGGGGAAGGTAGAGATAGATTCCATTTCAACTGTCTGTTGTACTCTGCATGAGGGCCTCTGTTTCTGCCTGTGTGCCTGGGATTTGTGCTCTGCTTTAGGGCTTGAGGCAAGATCCCTCTGAGCTTCTGCCATCTGTGATTTGGGTCTCAGCGCTCAGCACACCAAGGCCCTGTCTAACAGGTCCAGCTCCTCGTTCATCTAGACTTTAGTCCACAGGAAGTGCTATGATTCAAGCATAAGCCTGTGGATAATTAAATGTCAACTGCTGCAGTATAAGATATTTTAACTTAATTAAAGCAAAAAAGCAAATAATGTATCATACAGTCAGCTGGTCATTATCGCAAAATAAACCTTAAAAAGGATGATTGGGATTCTGATGGGTTGCAGGGGTTATTTTGCTATTAATAACTGGCTACTCGATGTAGTGACACTAGGGGTTGCACTTGGGAGCCCCAAACACCTCTGATATTTGAGAAAAGGCCAATGAAAATTGCAGAGTGGAATTTGCATGCCACTCCCCGGGACATACGGGTATTAAATGAGCCAGCTTTCAATCACTCATTCAGATTTGTTCTTCAGAGCCGAGAGGTGTCTATGTACTCCACTGCGTTCCCATTAACCTCAAAGCATAAAGAGCATTTTAAGTTGTTGGATATATGGCACATTGCAGTGGGTTCTCCCCCTCTTGCACAGATAAGTGCAGAGAACGCCCATAGGCGCTTTGACAGCCACACTAAGAGAGTATATCTAAAAGAGTATTCCTCTAAAAGAGTGAGCACTGACGGAAAGCGTCTTTTTAAAGATGCCTTTCCGTCTGTGTGTAGTTCCTAGATGAGGTCAATATTTCGCCACATCTGATGGCCAAGATCACCTCACATGTATGGGCCATAGCCAAATGGAGACAGCATTCGTGGATAGTTCATGCTCTCACTGCGAGCACGGTTAGTGCTTAGGGCGATTTGGGGATCCCAATGGGAGTGGTTTCACCGAGGGAACCCCCACGGACCTCCCATTCCCCAGTATGCTCGTTTGCCCCAGTCGAGTTCTGAGATGAGACAGGCAGCTCGCCCCAGGGCGAGTTTAATGTCTCTTTCAGGGCTCGAGAGCAGGATGAGCTCTCGATCGCAGCATCGGAGAGCAGGCTGGCATGGTTGGACACAGAGAACTTGGCTGGGTTCCCACCTTTGGGTGTGGTCCCCAGTCTGAGACCAACGCGGAGCTGACCGCCATGCTTGCCCTGGCCGCCACGAGTGTCAGGCTTGAGTGGTACCCTGCACCCTGCCCTGAGCCCTCACAGCTTGATGACTGGTTCCTGGGCTCAGAGCACTGCTCACAGCCATGCCCCGCCCCGGTTGCATTCTTCCCAGAAGTGTATGAGGAGTTTACAAAGTCATGGCAGGCACCTTACACTGCCTGGACCTGACTTCAGAGTTCTTCCATGCTCACTATCCTCGAAGGTGGGACGGCCAGGGAGTACACAGAGATTCCTCAGGTGGATATGGCAGAAAATGCCGCCACCTGATGGAATCACCCGAGACGCCCGTCCAAGGCCTGTAAGTCTACGTCGTAAGGTTTACAGCTGGTCGGGCCGCCTCCTCCCTGCATGCCATGGCCCTCCTGCAAGTCCACCAGGCCAAGGCATTGAGAGAGCTACACTAGGGTAGTCCTGACCTTGAGAGTGATGCAGGAGCTGTGCTCGGTGACCGACCTCGCCCTACGTGCGACGAAGGTCACGAAGCAGGCTTTCAGGCATTCGATGTCCACCATGGTGGTCCAGGAGCACCACTTGTGGCTTAACCTGGTCGAGATTAAGGATACTGACAAGGTCTGCTTCCTTGATGCCCCCATCTCCCAGACTTGCCTTTTCGGCGACACCGTTAAGGACTTTGCTCAACAGTTCTCAACGGTCAAGAAGCAGAAGGAGGCTATCCAGCATATTCTGCTCTGGCATGGTTCATGATCCCACACCCCATCTGCTCATCGCCAAGGGCGTCTTCCTGCAGCAGCAACACTGGCTCCGCCACAGCCTGAGCCAACAACTCGGCCCTGGCATAGAGTACCCCGCAGGAAGTTGATGTCCCTCCATCCCACAATCCGGTGCCAAGAACCCTAGGAAGGCTTCGAAGTGCCCCTGAGACCCAGGGGTGAGGAGAACCACTGTAAGTTTGGAGGTGGTGTACAGAACACTCCATGCCCCGGTGGAAGGCCAGGAGGAGAACCTTTTGTTTCCTTTTGTGTCCATTTCACCACATGCTCAAGGGGCTGCAGTTTCCTCACTCGCTGGGTCACACACTCTGTGTTTACGGCCATCGTTCTGATGACCACTGTACATCGAACATTCTACAGAAGGATGCAATAGAGCCTGTCCCTCCAGCTGAGATGAAGAAGGGGTTCTACAGCCCATACTTCATCGTACTAAAGAAATGTGGTGGGTTTCAGACAATCTTGGACATGCGAGCGCTGAATCGGGCCCTGCACAAACTCCCTTTCAGGATGCTGACACAGATAAATCGACATCAAGATTGGTTTGCGGCGGTAGACTTGAAGGATGCGTACTTCCATGTCTTGGCACAGATAATTTTTTTCTGTTCTCTATCGAGGGCCGGGCATATCAGTACAAGGTCCTCCCCTTTGGTCTGTATCCTGTCACCTCACGTCTTTATGAAAGTCGCAGAGGCAGCCCCGATAAGGGAAGTGGGCTTCCGCATCCTCAACTATCTCAACGACTGGCTGATTTTAGCTCACTCACGAGATCTATTGTGTGCACACAGGGACCTGGTACTCAGACACCTCAGCAGAATGGGGCTTCAGGTCAACTGGGAAGAGCAAGCTCTCTCCGGCGCAGATAATCTAATTTCTCTGGATGGAGTTGGACTCGGTCGCTATTATAGTGCGCCTCATGAACCTGCATGCCCAGTCAGTGCTGAACTGCCTGAAGTCATGGGGAAGTCCCACTAAAGCAATATGGTATCCTCGGCAGCGGTTATGCCGCTCGGGTTGATGCATATGAGACCGCTTCAGCACTGGCTTCAGACTCTAGTCCCGAAATCCTTTGGAGTCAGCAACGACTGGAGACGTTGCAGGCTCCTCCCATCTCGGGCGATTTCAACCACACAGCAGACACGGTGTCACGGCATGTGATGCTCAGGGGAGAGTGGAGACTCCACCCCCAGGTGGTTCAGCTGATTTGGAGTCTATTCAGCGAAGCACAAGTAGACCTGTTCGCTCACTGCCTGCTCTGGTACTCTCTATCTGAGGCCCCGCACAGTGGCGCAAATAAGGGTTTCACCTAGTGAGCCTGCTTGCACAGAATATGCAAGGTCAGGGAGGACAAAGAACAGGTAGTGTTGGTGGCACCATACTGGCCCACCCAGACTTGGTTCTCAGAGCTCATGCTCCTCACGACTGCCCCTCCCTGGCAAGTACCTCTGAGGAAGGACCTCCTTTCGCAGGGATGGTGCACGATTTGGTACACTTGCCCAGATCTCTGGAATCTCCACGTCTGGCCCCTGGATGGGACATGAAATATCTAAGTGGACTACCACCGGCAGTGGTAGACACTATCACTCAGGCCAGGGCTCCCTCTACGAGGAAGCTATATTCCTTGAAGTGGCGTCTGTTCGCCAACTGGTGTTCTTCCCGAGGTGAAGACACCTAGAGATGCACAGTCAGGCAGGTGCTTTCCTTCCTGCAGAGAAGGGGTACGTGGCCACTATAGCGGCACACCATTACACGGTGGACGAAAGCACGACATGATCATCAGGTTCCTTAGAGGCACTAGAAGGTTGAATCCTCCTAGACTGTGCCTCGTGCCCTCGTGGGATCACTCCATGGTCCTGCTGGGCCTACGGAGAGCCCTGTTTGAGCCCTTGGAGTCAGTTGAATGAAAGACCCTCTCCTTGAAGACGGCCCTCCTGACTGCGCTCATTTCCATCAAGAGGGTTGGGGACCTGCAGGCGTTCTCTGTCAGCGATACGTGCTTGGAGTTCGGTCCGGCATACTCTCACGCGGTCTTGAGACCCCGACTGGGCTATGTGCCCAAGGTTCCCACTATCCCTTTAGGGACCAGGTGGTGATCCTGCAAGCATTGCCCTGGAGGTGGCAGACACTTCCTTGTCGTTGCTGTGTCCGATATGTTCTTTGCATATATACTTGGACCATACAGAGAGCTTTAGAGTCTTTGAGCAGCTCTTTGTCTGTTTTGGGGGACCGCAGAAGTGCAAGGCTGTCTCCAAACAGAGGATGGCCCACTGGATCATCGATGCCATCGCCATGGCATATCAGGCCCAGGGCGTGTCGTCTCCCCTGGGAGTATGAGCACACTCGACTAGGAGTGTAGCATCCCTCTGGGCCTTGGCGAACGAGCTTTCAAGCAGACATCTGTAGAGTACTGGGCTTGGCATCACCCAATAACTTTATGAGCTTTTATAATCTCCGGGTTGAGCCAGTTTCGTCCAGGGACAAACAGGTAAGTGGCGGGCAGCTTTAGCGAGGGGAAGCGATGTGCTTTTTCCCCCATGTGAGTTCCTGAGAATGGTGAACCCTGGATGTCTTTCCTCCTCAGCCCTGCGGCAGGCAAAATTTGATGCCGGAACCATTACTTGCACTGGTATACCCTGTACTGGAGTAGGTGCTCCATATGTGAGGTTGCCCGTCCTAACCCCATGTGATGTATTTTCCATGGTATTGTTTCCCTAATGGCAAACCTGTGTCTTCCCTTGGGCAGAGCCTCCTCTGCCCCCAGCCTTGGTTGTAGAGCTCCTCCCCTCCGGGTAGGACCTACTGCGGGGGCTTCTTTCCACATGTGCTCTACCGGTTGGTAAGTCCACGTGACGTATTCTCCACGTTAACCTCCCCTTCGGGAACACCTTCCCTGACACGAATTAATCTGGCCCCAGCTGAATGAGTAAAACAATTTTTTTTTAAATGTGGGACAAAAAGAAAAGAAATGATGAAGCGGATGGTGTGGTTTCATTGTAAGTACGCCCCTCCCTTTTTTGGGGGGTATGAGGGATATTGTGATGTTTGTGGGCATTGGGAAGGTTACGTGGGGGCCGAGTGCACTTACTACTAGCTGGTTGTGGCATTTTGTTTAGGGACCCCTAGTGTCACTACATTGACACTACATTGAGTGACAGATAGGGAACGTCTTGATACTGTTGTAACATTCGTTCCCTGATGGAATTGCTGGGACTCTGTCTTGACTCTTCAGCACAAACTTGAATGAGTGGTTGCAAGCCAGTTCCTTTTATACCCGTATGTCCGGGAGAGTGGCATGCAAATACCACTCGGCAATTTTATTGGCCTTTTCTCAAATATCAGAGGTGTTTGGGGCTCCCAAGTCCGACACCTAGTGTCACTACATCAACACACCATTTCGTTCCCTCCATCAGGAAACAGAGGTTATCAACAGTAACCAACTGATTATGACCAGTTTAGTCAGCAAATCTAAACTGTGTTTATTGCTTTTTATCACTTACTTCACCCAGTAATATCACCTTTAAAATCAATATTTATCAGGGTAGGTTTATTTTTGAAAGTCAATATCTGTATAGCCACATACATTAAAGTTTTGACCACATCATACATTAAAGAACACATTTAACATTGTGCGACTCCGCATAAACATGCTTGGACATTGTATTTTGGCTTTGCTATATGCAACATATAATTTAAATTCATTTAAACAAACTAATCTCAGTTAAGAAGATTCTGTGCTGACAGTAAAGGGTAAAAATTCTAATTTTTTAAATTCCAATCCGCCAATAATTATATGAAAAAATACACGTGGAAAAATATTAACAATCTTTACCCCCTAAATTCTGTAATAATCCTTGGCTCAGCTTTGGCTTTACCTAGAGCTCCTTAGGCTGTACAAGCAATGCGCTTCACAACAGAAAGCAGGGAACTTGGGACAAACATTTCTGATGCATGTGTATATATTACATTGACAAATATCTAAAATTGCGCAGACAGAGTGTTTCCTGTGAGAGACTGACAAACTAAAAAAATAATATTATATATTTTAGATATCTGTATATTGTGCTTGTTATAAATAATTATAAATATTTAAATGATTATGTATATAATTATTTTATTTGGGGGCATTTCTCAGAGAGAAGTGTTTGCTTTTTTACAATGAGAGTAAATGGGATTAATGAGATTTTGAGTAGTTTTAAGCAGGATTTTATCAAAATAATCAAAAACAAAATTTTAAACGTTGTTGCTGGGTCACTTGTAATAGTGACACAAGGTACCCAGAGATGACACACGCAGTGTTTTTTCTTTCTTTTAAAAACAATCTTGAAATAAATATTGAGAAGACCATGCTTTGGATTAAAGTGTGTCATTCCTCATTCCCAAATGAACATATAACATCACCTACATTTCCTCCAAGGTAAATTAAATCTCATAACTTAACATTATTTAATTTAGGTATTGATTCATGTCTAAGTAAAGGTGATAGTAAATAAGCTTCAAACTGTGTGTTATGAGATGTAATAAGCAGTTCTGTTCACTTACACTAATGTTATGAGGTTTGTAATTGCTATCAAATTCCTCTTTTCTCTTTTCAAGAGACTGTGATGAATGTTTGCCTCAATTCTGGTTCACAGTCTGCACAGTTTTCAATCAAATTACTGTATAATTTAATTTATTTCACAAAAAAGTCAGATAAATCTGCATTACAATGTTACTCTTCATTCCAGCCCACTTAAGTGGGAGTTTAGTGAAGGGTCAGTTGAGAGCCTTAATTTAAACCTTTTGGTAAAATTCTGCCTTCATAATATAGTTAACCCTTGCCTTAATGTGTGTCAGTGTGATTTGAATATGTTTGCTTTACTCAGAAGCAATAACAAAAATATGAGGATACTGAAAATTTACTTTGGAGGGTGGAATTCACAAAAATTATTCTTATTAAGAGGGTTTTGATCTTGGTGTTTGAAACCAACAAACTAAACCTCTGCTAGAAAAAAACCCCATGCTTGTAAATGGACTTTTGACACCAAATCTCATTACTGAGAGATAGCCCTTGTAACAACTTCCCCTTGTGACAGTCTCCCCTATGTCACACACAACCAACCATATATTTTGGCTGTTGTGCCAACTTGAAGCTGAAATTACATTTATGCAGTGACAGATGTTGAAAAAACCCATGGTGACTTTCTTGACGCACAGAAAAGTCATATGTTGGATTTGTGAGCTGGAATGCCTGCTGTTTAATAAATAGGTCATTGGGGTCAGGTGAGCTTCTGTGCTGCTCTTTGGGAATTTCCTTCAGTCAGGAGACAAATGCGCTGTTAGTCTGTGGAGAGTGATGCTGAATTAATACACTGCATTAATGTGTGTCAAAGGCTGAATCTGTAGCTAAGCTGATAGTGTTGTAAATTAGGTCATTTCAAGCTTTGTGGTGCTGAGACGGAGTGTCGGGTAATCTAATAGACGGTATAAATGGATTTAGATAGATACTGGGGCGTTTTCAGTCTCTGGCGTATAAACCACAATGTGAGGTGTTTTATCTATCTGTGATGTACGCAAACACACATTCACACACACTTATAAATACAAAGGCATCATCAAGCCTATTGTTTACCAGTCCTAATAATCTCAGGTACAGCAAAGTGCACACTTGTTTGTGAACTGCATGTGCACATGGTTGTGAAATTTGTTAATCTTTACACTGTATGTAGGTCTGAAAAATTCGGTGTATGTTTGTTTAAGCTGGAGGCTGTATTTAGTCACATCTTGTGTAGTAGATTTAGTTATGACTTGTGACTATCCTTACA
This sequence comes from Xyrauchen texanus, assembly GCF_025860055.1. Lineage (NCBI taxonomy): Eukaryota > Metazoa > Chordata > Actinopteri > Cypriniformes > Catostomidae > Xyrauchen > Xyrauchen texanus. Next base: position 13,151,935 of record NC_068307.1, read on the forward strand.
AAAGTGTTTCTGCACAAGCAAAATGAATCTAAATCTCTTGGTAAACTGAACTGAAAGATAAGTAACATTACCGTTATTTTCAAATGGCAGGGCTCAACAATAGTGTGCAGTAGTCTGATTCTGAAATAAAAAAAACTCATTAAAGTTTTCCATATAGGTGAACAGAGTAGTGTCCTTGTAAAGCCTTCATACAGTATAAACACCTTGGGAAAAATATCAGGATAAGCAATCTGCTTGGGAGAGGTAGTGCATATTTGACAATTTTTTGGATTACTAAAACACAAATTTGTGCTTTATCAATGGTTTAAAGACTCACTCAAAACACATAAAAGTTATTCATTTGTTGCCACTTATTGGTTAAGGTGTGATTTACAAAAGTTGACATTGAACAAATCAGTGAACAAATATGACTGACAGACAGATAAACATTATCTAAAGTTAATTCACTCCACTTAATAAATGTGACATTTATTGTAGTAATAGGTTTTTGTGGTGTTTACTATAACTTGAAACTATGGAAATTGTAAAAATTATTGATTTATTTTCTATAATGTTTGTTAGTAAATGGAGAACAAAAATAAATGACTAGGACAGATGAAACATTCTGCCAATGTATAGTCAGTTACAATAATATACAGTTTGTCTGTATTCTTCAAGCGATTTCAGTTATTTTTATAACTTTATACTTTTTTATTATAGAAAATGACAATATTCAGAATGAATAGTAGCTGGCTATCTTAAATTATATGACACCATCTTTGTAACAGAGTGGAATACATTAAATGCACACATCTTACAGTGTCATTGGGGGCTGAGCCCCCCTAAGATTCAAATTCTAGAATTACTGCTGGTTTATAGTATCTGTTTGTATTTATGTTTAATAAAAATAGTGCAAGTCATTTTCTGCATTTAGGCATTTCATTATTTTACAGTTATTACTACAGCTAAAGTATGTGGGCTTTCTGAGCCCTTCAGCTGTCAAAATCTCCCAGTAAATAAACAGACTAATGACAAGGTGAACATGAGTAACCCATCTATATTGTTTCTATGATTGTTTTAAGCTATTCCTCAACCGACGTGCAACTACGGGTCCGGCGTTGCAGCTCTGCTGCTGAACAAAATCCTAGGGAAAACGCTGTTGTAGCTACCTGTTTTCTTATCTGAAGGCTTAGGCAAATGAAAGATGTAACTGTAAAACAACTTGTTGCCCAGCATTGTTGTACCATGCACAAGTACAGTCAACCAGAGTACTGTAGAGCAAATATCATCAGGGACAACTGTTCTTCTGCCCCTTCATCTTCCTTTCCCCTCTGTCTCTGTCTGCTGTCTCTCTGCCTTCCATATCTTCAAACAACTTTTGAAACCTTTTCCCAAAGCACATAATCAATCACCTGTGGCCTTTTTTATTCACCATGAAATTTTGACTGGTGTGTCAAAATCGATTTAAAAATACCTTGTGTGCATGCACACTGCAGTCCAACCCACAGAAAAGACCAGCATTGCTGATGTTGTGTTTTGGGTGCTGGCTATGCTGGTCCACCAGCACCAAACCAACACTGTAACATAAACCAGCCTAGACCAGCATGGAAATGGCATGTTTGTTAAGCTGGTCTTTTCAGCAGGGAAGACAACCCTTTCCCACAAATCCCACCTAACTTCTATAGTCAGCAGAATTGGCCTGATCATTTATTTCTCCTAGACTGCAATGAGATATGTAAAATGGAGAACAAATTGAGACTTTTGCTCAAGTCTTCTTCTTTTCGGGTCTCCAAGAAGAGTGATCTCACATGTGTCTACAGTAACGTTTCAGAATCTTAACAGTGTCACAAACTAGATACGGAAGTATGCAATCAAAAGACAAAGATTTCAATTTGAACTCAATCGCCAAGTTCTTGAAAAACCAAATGATCTGAGCCATGCTATTCACATTAATAGTATAGCTATATACTCTTATTGTGTCTCAACAATTGTCTTAAAGTATTTCTATTTTTCTTTCTTTATATTCAGAACATCATATAATGTATGCATTAAAATCGGAATTTGCAACTGGATTAAATTTATCTTTGGAAAAAAAAGTGCATTGCCACATAACAATCATTTTGATAATCGTGGCAGTTTGTGTGTGTGTGTGTGTGTGTGTGTGTGTGTGTGTAAGAGAAAATTTGCATGATTTAGAACACTAATGATTACCACATGCTGTGTTTGCCCACCAGGCCCACTACAACATGCCACAAACCCCAGTGCCAACAATTAACACAAACAAGAAGGGAGACATTGAGACAATTCTTCAAGATGTCTGACATTCTGTTCCTATTCCATCTTGCTCTCTGGCTTTTCCCTCACACCAGATTTTTCCAATCTGTCTATCCCCCCACACACACACACACACTCTCTCTCTCTCTTTTCCCTACCACCCTCCCTCACCACTCTCTCTTCCTGCAGTTTCCTCAACTGCCACATGATGTCAGGCACATTTCAAACACAGCCTGTTCACACCACATAAATTGGAAAGGGCGGTAGAATGGCAGTTAGCATGAAACATGGGGGTCTGCTACCACAGCCTGGAAGATTTTCATGTGACGTCAATGGTTGGAAAGAGCATTTTATATTATCTTGTTTTATCATTTTATTTACTACAGTATATGGTATGAATAGTTCATTTAATGCTTATTAAACTTTATCAATGCAAGCCTTTGTCATGCAGACTACTGCTGATATGAACATGTATGGTCACATGGTATATATTACTTTTCTCACTGCTGGCAGTGATGGATTGGATGGAACAATCTCAGTTGTTTGTGGTTAAAGGATAGGGTATTTTATTTATTAAGTTTCTAGAGGTTGCAGGGACAGATGTTCATTTGTATCTCTGGTACCTATCTCTGGAAATAATAGATTTCAGTCATGACAACTTTCGGAATGATTGGTGCTGGGGAGAAGGGGGGCTTAAAGGAACATTTTTGCAGCATGCTACAGTTAAACGGGCTTATCTGCAAAACTGAACAAATTAAATGTTAGACAGTGAGAAAGAACTCGAGTTGATGAGTACACCTACTTATTCAGGTGATTATCTAACCATCCAATCATTTGGCAGCAGTGTAATGCATATAATCATGCCGATACAGGTCAGAAGCTTCAGTTAATGTTTACATCAACCATCAGAATAGGGAGAAAATGTAACCACAGTGATTCCGACCGTGACATGAATGTTGGTGCCAGTCAGGATGGTTTGAGTATTTCTGTAACTGCTGATTTCCTGGGATTTTCATACACAAAAGAGTTTTCTGAGATTACTTTGAATGGTGCCAAAAACAAAAAACATCCAGTGAGGAGCAGTTCTGTGGACGGAAACACCTTTTTGATGAGGTCAATGGAGAATGGCCAGGGCAGCATTTCCCAAAAGCATCACAAGCTTAAGTTGATCGTCGAGACCATTGGCATCAATGATTTCTGTGATCTACTTACGCATACTTACGATGCTTTTGGGAAATGCTGCCCAAACTAGTTCGAGCTGACAGAAAGGCTACAGTAACTCAGATAACCACTCTGTACAACTGTAGTTAGCATAATAGCATCAAAGCATCTCAGAATGTACAACTTGTCGAACCTCAAGGCAGAACAGCAGAGTACCACATTGGGCACTTTATTAGGACCATAGTGTTCCTAATAAAGAGCTCATTGAGTATATATACAATCTTCCAACAAAGCAGGAAAACTGCATAGACATATACAAAAACACACAAACAGTGTACTGCTGCTGCCCCGAAGAACCATGTGTACTGGATACTGTAAGTTAGCTAAGTGTGCCTGGCCAGCTTGGCGCATGGCATGACGCTAATGTACTAAATCTCATTGTGTGCCTAAGCCTGCTTAGCCAAATGTCTTAAACAACTTGTGACTCATAATGTGTATCTCGTCTAAGAATGCCCAAAGTTTATTTAACTAGTTAACTAGCTCTGTGTGGACTTATTTATACTAATGATCTAAGATAGCGATGTGTGCCAGGCCAGATTTGGCTTAAGCTTACCTTGTTAAAAACATGCTTCTATGTGTCACGTACAAAAGCAGACCTTACCGTGAAAGCTGATAGAAGAACCACCCAAGCAAATAGCATTTTCAGAGGAAATCCTCACAGCGTGCTGCAATGAAACTGGCTTATGTGTAAAACTTAGCAATTTAAATGCTAGACAATGAGAGAGACTTAAAGTTTATTGGCTAACAGATTACAAGTTTAAGTAACCTGTCAGCTCATTCCATGCTAGCCAATTTGATGAACAGACCAAATGTGAGCAAGCTGATTGTTTTACAGATAACAGGTTTAAATAAGCTATCATACTTTTTCCTGTACAGATGTCCCCAGTAACAAAAAATAATGTCTCAAATTTGAATGTGGCCAAATTTACTTGAGGAAGACCCCGTTGTTTTCATATGGCACTGTTATTAGCCGACAGCATTCCTCTATCCTGGACAGTCTCTCAAATCTATAGCAATAAAACTGTCTAGATCCAACTAGGAGCTATACTGAAAATCAAAACTTAAATTAGTTGCCTTCATGGCCTCATTCGTGGCTTTTCTTGACTGAAAATAGAAGGAATATCAGAAAAAATGATGTATCTTGCATTTGTCCCTGCCGCTTCAGCACTAAAGGCAAGCAAAATCCCTCAGGGTCTGTGGGCTTTGGCCAAGCTCTATCCAGTTAAATGCCTAAACTGTAAAGGCAGAGATTTGGTGAGGAAAAGCTGAAAAGAGGTTCAGACAAAGGTGTCCACAACTGAAAACTTAAAGCCATTTAACTCCTGAAAAGCTTTATCAGCTCAGCTGGCTTTTTTCCTGCAGGAATTGTCAAACCCTCACACAATCTAAGATGCTAAATTACTATAATATCATTATACACTATTTAACTGTGGTATTACATTATTGTGAATAAACCCTGTGTATACAACTTTATAAAATATCTTACTAACCTTTTCTGTGGAAAATTTTTGAACTTTTTTGCCATGACCTCGATTTTTCCTTTTTTCTAGGAGGGATTGTGGTTATCAACATTACACAACAAATGCTTTTGAATGAGCTTAACTTGTACTGAACCCAGAATATTCCTTTAGGTTTATCTTCCCTTTATTTGCCTTTAGACTATCACAACTGCTTTGTATTTGAGAAGAATACACACTTTTAACTTTCTCATGACTCGCTCATACACTGAAACTGACCAATTATTAAAATTTTTAAGGTTGTCATTTCACCTAACAAGGGCCACATTAATGATAATTATGCACCCAAATATTCTCTAAACCACTCAAAGGGCTACAGAAATCACACATTTTAACTGTAGGCCTCAAACACAGAGAGAGAGAGACACACACACACAAACGGCAGTTATGCCACAGCCCAGTGCGACTTCTAATTTTGTTGATTTATGAATGGCATCTTTTGTCTATAGCCTTCTTACTCTCATTAAAACCAAGTCAACAAACATAACCCAACACAAACACTCACACGCAGCTCTGGATGAACCCCCTACTTTCATGTTCTCTCTGTGTAAGACGCTAACATGCGATGCTTGAGAGGATTTGTGTGTGTTCTTTTACATAATTCCCTTTAAAGCTCATTTTCACTGTGTATATCCTCTCTCTTCCTATTGTTGGGGACAATGGGCTTATGATCAGCTCTCTTATGGGTGCACTCATCTCAATGAGCCTCAATTGAACAGGGTATTGATTGGCTTAGAAGTGGATTTGGAGTGAACTGTCTTAATGCATGTTTGGAGGTGAGATGGATGTGTATGGACTTCTTAATTTAATAATAGAATAGCAAGGGTGTTTTTAGTGGGTTACTTCAGAAGAAAAAGTCCCCAAACTATTTTACAACATAATACAGCAATTGACCGATCAAAATTAAGGATTCCAGAAAGCTATTTAACAAAGTTAGATCAGAAGCACTTCTCAGAAAGAATAAATGAGCACATGACTCATTTGGTCTTTTCTTTTCTGTGCCCTTTCCACACTACTGTACACTTCTTGCTCCATTCACTTCCATTTAAATGCATCCGAACGCAGGACACTGGAAGCACAAGCTCATGAAAATAAATGTTGCATTCCACGGTGGATGAAAGGTCAAGGATGTGGTTGTTTACTCTGACCTACACATTCGATGCCAAGAAGAAGTGTGACCAAAAGAAGTTCAAAATGTGTTACACTGACCTCTTGGCTCAATGCAAATAATACATATTTTAAAGTTGTATGTTTTAATTGTTGCAGGTAAGTGAGTAGATGGTGACAAACAATGGCAAATAAGAGATGCTCTGAAAATGTATAATGTTGAAAGTAATCCACCCTCTTACCCCCCACAGCTTCCATTGTGCTACAGAAGTGGTGGTGCCAAATGGACCCGTGTTTGGATGGCGAGGAGTGTAAAGTTCTTCCAGATCTCACTGGCTGGTCCTGCAGCACCGGCAACAAAGTCAAAACTACCAAGGTGAGTGGGCCGGTTCACCCAAAGAATAGTTTGATAAAATTTAAAAAACATTCTAATAACACTGATTAAAGCCTGTTAAAAGCCTGAAGTATATTTATTTAACATTCTGATGCTAAGAGACACAGGTTGGCACAGAAAGTGTTTACTGCTTGTGGTGAAGATAGGGGCATCTGAGAACCTCTTTGTTAATTTAAAGGATCCCTTTAAACAGACCTTTCAAAAGAGATACTATATATGCCATTAAAATACTCCCTACAAGTATTCTCAGAAGGGCTTTCTTTGAGGAACACTTCTTCCCAGGCCTTTATTTTCAGGCAAACCATTCTTCAAAGAGGCGTTTTGTTGAGGCCTTACTTGGATAAGAGGGTTCTCTGAAGTCCCTGAGAGTACAAGAAGTGGTACAGTATGTTCTAAAACCTATTTTCATTCACAGGGTGAAGTACCATTTAAATTGAAAATATACCTGTTCAAATGTTGCCCATCTACAGACACATTATAGCAGTGGCGAAGCAACCATTGCACTTTTGGGAAACACATTCAGCATAGACTTTTTGGGAGATAATGAGGGATTTTCCAGCCAGAACACCCTAGCAATGTCTTGCAACCAGCTACAAAACCATAGAAAGCAGAGCAACTAGGGCTGGGCGATATATAGAATATTAACAATATAATCGTAATGATTTTTCTGATGATATAAAATTCAGCAATATTGTGTGTATCACAATAATTTTAATAAACTTTTTATTTGACCATTTAGTTTCATAAGCATTAGACCAGATGAACACTGTCTTTGTGCTTCAGAAGTTGCACTGTTTTGTGTATGCCTGGGGCTAATGTGCTTGTGTTTTTAGCGCTTTAAGAGCAGTTCACATACTACATTGTGAAAGAAAAGTGCTGCAGGTTTAATCATTCGCAATTCAAAACATTAGCAACCGCTACAATTTATTATACAAATCTACAAAGGTGGCACAGTATAACAGAAAAGGAGGAGATAAAAGCATTTCACTAGATGTGAAACATGGTTAACTACACACAACACTTTCTGTGTCAAAATAAAAGCTCTAGGTGAAAGTGAGGTGTCAAAATAAAAGCTCCACCTTGTTCATTCAAAGTAAAAAAATATATGAAAGCAAATAATGCTTTTATTAAGCTACATCTGTATCACTGTATATCAAATATAAATGTGCTTATCAATGAAAATAATTAGATCTCTTTATCTCTAGTGTTAATTAAGTATTCAACAATCGATATTTAGAATATCATCAATAGGCTGAAAAATATTGAGATATTATTTATTAATCCATATCTCCCAGCACGTAGCCAAAAACAAAAACCCTAGCAATGCCTAGTAACCAGCCAGAACACCTTAGCAACTATCCAGAGCACCCTAGCAACCTCTGGAATCCTGCCGAAAAACCTTAGGTTGTCGTTCCTACGCAACAATGTTATAGGCAAACACACACAAAGAGACCTCCTAAAGAATGAAAGAAGCTTGAAGATAAATGTTTCAGTGGGACTCCACAGAGGTAGTCGGAAGCTCAGAAGACAAATCCCTGAAGACATTTGTCTAATAGAGAGAACTTTCAAAAGCCAAAGGAAATTTTTCAAAAGCGAAGCCTGGACAAAAATGCAGAGACAACATTGTTAGTCCATCCCTGCTGAAAAGACAGCATTACTAGTAACCAGCATATGTTTTGGATGCTGGTCTCTTGGTGTTCCTACCAGACTTCTTAACTAGTTTAAAGAGATAAAGACAAATCTTTTGTGATCCAGATCACCTTGAAAATCTCAATTTACGGTTGAAATCACCAAGAGGCCTATATTCAGGTTAAAAAATTTAATTACTTTAAGGGTTGGTGAGATTAAGTTGGGATTCTCCCATAGAAAGAGAAATAATCTTCCGTGGTTAGGGGTTTGTTAAAGAAAAATACAATAAAAACACATGAATATAACTTCATGTGGATGACAGATTAGATTTGAGCAGAGATGCTCCTTTATATGAAAGCTAGGGTGACTGCTGTTTCTCTGTGCAGGTGTGACTTACAGGTGAAATATTAAAGAAAAAACAGTGGGGGAGAACACACAACTGCCATAAGAATAATTGTTCAGAGTTATAAAGTAACAGCAGAACATCTGTTGTGTTCATTAAAATGCATTATGGCAATGAACTCCTCCGAGGCTTTCAAATTAAGAGTCCTAATTAAATTGGTAAGAGGGAGAGACAAGAAATAAATGACGGCTCTGGGTCTTTCATTTGAGATAAATGACTCTGTTCATTATTCAGTGCATGATTGGCTATGCCAAGTGTCAGGGATAGACCCCACCTTCTTCAAGAGCCAATGTGCTGCGTTGCGGGTTTCTTACTCCGGTGAGAATTAATTCTGTATTTAATAGCAGCAGAATTGGAACAGTTACCATCAGGCTTCAATGCACACGTCACAGGAGATTGTGGCAATGAGCCAGGATTCGCATTGTGTTCTCGCCCTCTGTCTCTTTCAATCTGCCTTCTATCTCTTTACATCCTCCCCCTTTACCATCTTCTTACTCAATATCTTATGTGTTTATTACCCTTCTCCACTTTCTGCATTTTGTAGTGTCCCTTTCCAACTCTAAATCATTTAAGTGTGCCCATCTCAAATCATCCTTTTTGTGAGACTAATACACCTCTCTATTTGAGATTTGTCATAGTATGCAAAACCACTTTATCTAAAAGCAGAAACTTTGCAGCTTTAGTGATTGTATCATACTGGATGTCCCTTAATCTACCTCTCAATCTTTTCATAGGTCACACGATAGCAAGAATATGGCTGCAGACTCCTCACCAACACACTAAAGGAACAGGAGACTTGTTTAAGATACTAACATTACAGAGGATTCGGTACATACAATAGATGGACACCTATTGTATACTATAAATGACTGCATTGCTTTGACAGAAGATATGAGGATGTACTTGTTCTGCACAATGTCTGTATATAACTGTGGTGCGATGCTAAGTGCGACTGCAGATGCTGGACACCACAGATGCTCACCTGAGACTGCCTCTGTCATCTCAAAGAGGCTTTTTGGATTTCTGCTGGCTCTGGCTGCTCTTGTGTGTGTATGAAGAACAAAGTTCCTTTGGAAAGTTTGGACATGGCTGGGATCTTGTGTGATTGTGTGTGTGCGAGTAAGTGCATGTTAAAGGAATAGTTCACTCATGCCGTTTCAGACTTGTATGACTTTTATCTCTTCTGTTAAAAACCAAAGGAGAATTCTAGCAGAATATCTGAGCTGTTCTCTTCCATACAGCAAAAAGTGGATGGGAAAAGAGGCTGTTAAGCTTAGAAAAGGACAACAAAGCACCATTAAATCATCATGAAAATAGTCCACACAACTTGTGTGCGATATTCCAAGTCTTCTAAAGATTTGTGTGAGGAACAGACTGAAATTTACGTTGTTATTTACTGAAAATAATGCTTAACAGGTGGGACATTCTGCTATAAATAAATACATTTATGACCCTCAGAAGAAAGAATGTCATAGAGGACATTTGAGTAAGTAAATTATTTTTGGTTGAGTTATTCCTTTAAAGGGATAGTTCACCCCAAAATGAAAAATCTCTCATCACCCACATGCCATCCCAGATGTGTATGACTTTATTTCTTCTGCAGAACACAAACAATATTTCAGCTCTGTAGGGACATACAATATAGGTGAATGGTGACCAGACCTTTTGTTTAAAAATAATCCATGACTCCAGTGATTTTCTAGTACCAAATTAGCAATTTAGCATGATTACGCAAGGATAAGGTGTTGGAGTGATGGCTGCTGGAAATGGGGCCTGTCTAGATTTGATCGTTAATGAATTCTTTCAAATAGTGATGGTGTTGTTTTTTTACATCAGTAATGTCCTGACTATGCTTTGTGATCAGCTGAATGCCACTTTGGTGAATTAAAGTACCAATTTCCTTCCATTGTACATTATTCCAAACTTAAACCACTGGATTATTAAACCACTGGATTCGTATGGATTACTTTTATGCTGCCTTTTGGGGATTTTTGGAGCTTGAAATGTCTGGTCACCATACACTTGCATTGAAAGGACCTACAGAGTAGAACTATTCTTCTAAAAACTATTCTTTATTTGTGTTCAGCAGAAGAAAGAAAGTCATACACATCTGAGATGGCATGACAGTGAGTAAGAGATTGGAGAATTTAAATTTTCGGGTGAACCAACCCTTTAATAGAACACTGACAATAGTTTAACAATGTTTATCTGCCACACAAATTTTATATTCATGAGTAAGGAGTCTGTTGCTCTGAATGTGTGGTTCACAAATTGTTGTCAATTTGCTCTTCTGGGTCAAGTCATTACCATAAAAATGTTTCCTTAAAGTAATTTTGCAGTTCTAATTAGGATCTCTGAATAGGATCATAACCGCAAATGTAAAATTCATGTAGGATTTTTTGAAGTAGATAAGATCATTTGGAGATGTTTTCAGTTTTCTACTCCTTAATTTGGTGTAAGATGCCGTTAAAAAGAGAGAAATAATTATAAAGCCTTTTCCCACAAAAACAGAAGTAGAAATGCAGTCTCTAAGTGATTTAGTCATCAGTGAAACACTGGTAAAATGTTGTAAAAATACAGCTACTCCTTGCTGTAAATTGCTATGTAATGTGAGCTTTACAGATGCAAACCCCTAAAAACTTTTAAAACTGAAAGCTGATGTTACGCTGTAAAAAGACCATAAACCACATAAACAGGGCCCTGTCTTGTTTTTAACTTTGTTTTCTGATTAAAGATAACTGTGAAGCTTTCCAAGGACACTTTTTTTGCTGAACATATTTAAAGATGAGGTCCAATGTGAAGAGACATACTCGTGCCCAATACTGCAGTGTAATAAAGTTTGAAACAGAATCATTTCCACCATTCATCATTGCAAGGTTTTCTATTCTGCCTCTACAGACTCTAACCTAACCTAAACTTTAATTCTAAACTCTTATTGTCCCTTCATTCACTCTTGCTGAGCTTTACCTTTTCCAGTGTGGAATGAGTTTGATCGAGCTTGCAGAAAGGATGGTACCCATTGTCTGTTTATCTCTAAATGTCTCTCTCAGGGCAGCAGAGGCTTGTGAAGTGTTGAATTAGGTTTTCCCTCCATAAGATAACCCTGTATCGTAGGCCTGCCCTGTACCTGCACAGACGTCTTCCAGGATTCAAAGCCCCTTCAGACACCAAACGTCTGCTTTGTGAGCTGTGATGAATGAATCAGAACCACTGTGATTCCAGTGTTGAACCTTGGGAGATGGGGTCTAGTGCCATCTCAGATTCTCATTACTGAAGCCCAGGGTACTGCCAGGCCTCTCCCGGGATGGTCCAAGTGTATTTTTAAGTCCTTTGCTATCGAAAGAGACTCAACATTCAACCACACATTGAATGCACATTTGATGAGCATTCTGTTTTGTCTTCCTCTGCAGTAGTAGTCAGCAGGTCAGTGTTTACCTTAATGTAAATGACTCAACATTTCGCATAATCATTCATTGCTGTTGCTGGTAAAACGATACATTGACGGAGTGTGTGTAAAATAAGAAAATGACTGTGGACCTGACATGATATGAATGAGAAAAACAAGCATGCATATCTCCATTACTACATTCATGCTGCTTGCATTGACATAAATGGTGCAAAAACATTCATGCTACTCACTTGTAGTTTCTGTCAGCCTGTGGGCAAAACTTGATAAGTTTCAAAGCTTATAATTGGCTTTGTTTATAAATTTTGAATATGTTTGGCAGTTACAGTTTATAGGCTATTAAACTGTACAAAACGAATGACATGAAGGCACAACACAGTATAGTTTATGGACATGATCACACGGGAAGTTGACATGTTAATTCAATGTTCCAGTACTCTGATATCAGGCACAATCTGCCAAGTTACTCACATGTGGCATCTCCCATTATACATTTTTGCACCAGTTCAAGTATTTTTACATTCTCCTGTGGCACAACCAACAGCATGATTCGTCAGCAGCGTGTGATATCCAGATTCTTGTCCTGCATTTAATCCAGGAAGTAATCTTGTGCTCATAATCAGTGACAAGCGTTATTTGAAAATTCCATTTTCCCTCTAAGATTAAATTTTTACTTCTGTGATGTTATATATAGGGTTGAGGTTTAGATTTTGGAGGTTGTGTTAATACAATTTGCATTCCTCTTTACTGTATTACATAATTTACAGCTAAAAACAACTCGCTTTTGGCACCCCTCTGTGGACATCTCACCCGGAAACTGGAGTTCACATGTGCCTTTACGTTCACAAACAATTTCTGCTTCAAATTTAGTTAAGCACAAACCGTCTATGTTACGGATGTATCCTCCATTCCCTGATGGAGGGAACGAGACGTTTTGTTGAAGAAGTGACACTAGGAGTCTCTCTTGAAAGCCTTTTGCATCTCTGATCTATGAGAAAAGGCCAATGACAAATTGGCAGTCAGAATTTGCATGTCCCGCACCCAGACATACGGGTATAAAGGGAGGGAAATGCTTCTGTTTCATTCAGGATTTTTCTGAGCAGCCAACAATGAGGTTCGGCTACGTGGCCGGGAGGACACGTGTGATGTGCTGGCAAACTGAATTGCATAACCAATTCGGATAGTCCTGGCCAGCCAGCGTGACGGATTGGGAAGTGAGAGCCACAAAAAAGTGCATCCATCATAAATGTAATCCATATGTATTTTTCTTAAAAAAACACATTGCTTCTCTTCAGAAGGCCTTTATTAACCCCCTGGAGCCATATGGATTACTTTTATGATGGATGGATTTGCTTTTTTGGGCTTCAAAATCTAAGGAACCATTCACTCCCATTATAAAGCTTTGAAGAGACAGGATATTTTTTAATATAACTAATTTTTTTTTTAATTAACTCCAATTGTGTATAACTCCAGTGGTGGTGGCGTAGTGGCTAAAGCACAGGTCTGTTAATCAGCAAGGTTAATCAGCAAGGTGGCTGGTTCGAACCCCACGGCCACCACCATTGTGTCCTTGAGCAAGGCACTTAACTCTAGGTTGCTCCGGGGGGATTGTCCCTGTAATAATTGCACTGTAAGTCGCTTTGGATAAAAGCGTCTTCCAAATGCATAAATGTAAATGTAAGAAAGTCCTATAAACCTAGGATGGCTTGAGTGTGAGTAAATTATGGGATAATTTTTATTTTTGGGTGAACTACCCCTTGAAGCTCATGAAATGTCAGCCTACTGATTTCAAATTCACTGTACTTTAGTCTGTAGTGGCAGAACTTATCGACTACATCTTATTTACAGATCCATCTGAGAAAAATACTTTGAAGTTTTGTGATGCTCTCCAAGGATGTAGACAGCCACTATATCCTGATGCACAAAAAGGATGAATACTCTTTAATTGTCTACCCTTGTCTCTAGAGGGCGCTGTGTTCTGAGGATGAGCCTGATACACTGGCCTACCCAACATCACTTTTGGCTTAAAAATCAATATTGGAAGACAATTTCTTCACTCTTTCCCATTGGCTGAAACCTACCTCTGCATATCTGGCTTGTCTAGGAAAGAACAAAAATTAGAAAGAGAATATACAATAGGTCACGTAATATTTAGAGGGACGACAGCAGAATGAGTTGTAAGCATTGACAGGGCCGTTCGAGTAGTATTGGAAAAACATTCACATAAAAATGTTAAATAAAATGTATTTCACTATGCAGTACACAGCTCAAGGTGATACTCTTAACAGCCTGGGAGGAGAAGTGCCACGCCTTTGGGCAAATGTTCGACCAACATCTTTGATTAGTGGATCAATGTTCTTCTTTGCCAGGCAGCTTGAATCTCAGGACCAGCCTCTCATGAAAATAAAGCAAGAGAGAAAGCAAAGCCAATGAGTGTTAGATTGCAGACAGATTTTATAAGAGTCTTTACTTTTTTTGTGTCCCACGAGCCCACTTAAACATTGGCTCACTCCATGGGGTGGCAAGTACCCAGCATTCTCCTCTGCGATGAAAAGACTAAAAACCTAAAGCAAAGATAAACAGCTATTTCTACTGAGCATTTTAAATTATATTCTGTCACAGTGAACATTTTTACAGGGTGTGTTTTTGTTGAAAGCGAATAGAATCCTTCATATAAACAATTGATTATATGTGTTGTGGGGGAATTGTTGTAAACACCATTGCTGGGGGATGTTTATTGCAGAACTGAGCATGCATACACTGAATTGTCCTCAAAATCTGATGCTTCAAATTTGAGTGACATTCCCTTCACATTTCGTTTTCAAGTATTCTCCATTGGCACCACTGTCACAATACAATTTGTCAAAGTGCTACACTGCATAAATAATCTATGATATAAAATGCTGAGATTTAATAATTTATGGATACTAGACTTGAAATAATGAAAAGTATGTAAAATATGAAATCTCAGCTAATCTTTGAACTAGAGTCATGGCTGCTTGGTTTGACAGCTGTAATGACAAGCTACATTCCACTCATAAAATACCATTGCTGTTTTGGGCATTTGCTATGAGACCAGCAACTTGTACTTTAACCTGTTAAAGTTTTTCAGGTCGCCCATGCTCTGAAGCGTTCTTTGTTTTAATTTGTTCAAAGTTACTCTCTAGATTTAATGTAAAGAACGCAATAAATCTTTACAAATTATATATAATTAAAAAGTTCTAAACCTCTGGCATTGATTTAAGGCCACTGTTTTACAGTAGCAATGTTACTGACAAATTAATTTATTAATTTATGTCAAAATGTCAAAATATCAAAGCAAACATTATGAAAATGAAACCGTTGCTATGAAACACGTACCTATTGAATGATGTAAAAGTCCTGCTGTTTTGTCCCAAGCAGGCTTTAGTTAAAAAAATCCAACTGAACATTTACTCCAAAGGTGTGCACATTTAGAGAAATATTGATTTATTCTCACATTTACTTGATGAAGAATTAGAATTTATGTCCATTTTGGAGTGCCAAAATGGACATAATGTGCACACTACTGGTGGAACCCGTGCAATGGGTTTAAATGGAACACCCTAAAGGCTGCCATACATGGTGCGATTTTCGGCTGACGAGCGAGTTCCCAACCAATTCTTTCTAGTCGGGAGAGATTGCGTGGAAATCATGGGTGCTCGTGTGGTCAAGGCTTGCAACCTTTTGAGCGAAATGACAAGAGGAGCCAAGTGGCTTACGAGCAGCTCACGACCTCACAATAATTTGTAAACATTATTATATATAGGTTATATATTTCTGAGTTGTCTGGGCTCTTTTGTTATTGTAATTTTTTTTATATATAAATATAAAAACATGTTCAGCACAAAATATTTCCATTACTATAAACTTCATAGTTCTCTAACTTTAAAAAATAACAACATATATTAATTCTGAAACTTGGAAAAGTGTCTTCTTTCAAAAGATACTACAACTCTGTCCATACTCCAAAGGGTCCAGTAAATATAACCATTTAAGTTCAGGTATGTCATTTTCATGGTTTGTACTCAAAAAGGGGGCACACATCAACAGGTTAAACGGTGATGCCATGCTCCCTCGAAATGCCCACATCATGGGCTCAGTCTTTCCTAATAAGTAGGGCATAGGGATAATTAATTGTATTGGAAAGCACCCCTTATGTGATTTGGGCGTAGGTGACCATCAAAACGGAGATATCTTACTGAATGGGACCCCGTGATGATATGCATGATATACATGATGATATGCATGATATACATGATGATATGCCTGAATAATTATCTTAATTCCCCGATGGAGAATGCTCGGGCATGCAGCACGGTGAATGACATGTGAATGAACCTTGTCCAAGTTGCCCTCATGAGATCGTGCGATTGCTTGCCATTACTATGAGAGTGAATGTGCTGTTGACATGAAATACTGGCTTTTGATATTGATGCGGATGCGATATGATGAACAGACAGCATAGCAACTTTGATGAACAGGCAGCATGGCAATGGAAGGCCTAGACCCATGACTAAATCTGAATGCATTTGACGGATATGATAATAACTTTGATTTTGACGGACTTGGCGTAGAGTGTGCTCCTTCCGAGCCGGGTCGTGCAATCCGATTGACGATGCGGTGGCTCGATTGAGAGACAGAGCTCCTAAGTGAATGAGATATGGATGAAGATCCAGGTTTGCTGGTTGTTTACCCCCCATGGGATTGATGTGGGCAGAAGTTGAGATGAAGTGATGACGTCATTGGAAAGGGAAGGCGGGCTTCCAGAGATGTTCTGTGCACTGGTTCTCCTGTGGCCTGGAGAGGTTGAAACATGTCTATTTGCCGTGTTAGCGCACGGAAACAGCAATGTGATAGATTGTGAGCAGACTTATAAAGCAATGGCTTACATGTGATAGGCTGGGAATTATCCAGCTAATGGTGTGATGATGTACAGCTGCTAGTCTTCCAGCTAGAACTACGCTGCGTTTACATTCATGCACCAACTTTTGTTCACTGAATAGTAAATACCTGATGTAATAATTTGCTATCATGTTAGGGCCTAATTTAACTTTTACATGGATCAAACTTAGTGCTTATTTTTTATTTTTTTTCCTACCATTAGAATATTTAAAAAAGAAACATGAATTTGTTTTATTTATTCATTATTCTTAATTTTATTCTATATGATGTGAGAGCAGGGGTGGACTGGGACTAAAAAGTTGTCCTGGATTTTGTGGCCCAGATCGGCCCACCAAACTTGGCCTGCAACACACCCCACCATAGCACACCGACTCGTTGATAAAATTTTCTGGCTCAATAAAAAAAAAAAATAATTCTATTGACTGCTATTCATGACAACGAGATCCACAGTGCATAAATTGTCATAATTTTAAAATATTTATTTGTTGCAACTTGCAGTTATTTGTCATTTTGTGAGTATTCAGAGCTCATCTTATACTTTATGTGTTGTCTTTGGTCACAATTATTGTGATTTATATGTCAAATAATGAGATCCACGCAACAAACGGAATTAATGCGCACATACAGATACGCACAACAATGTGTAATTCATTTCAAAATAAAATTAATTTCAGTTTTTCAAAATAAAAGACATTGTATTAGCGTTACCTTACAAAGTTTGAATGTACACTCTGTCTTGGAGCCCAGAACGGGTGCCCATATCGCCTGTAGGACGGGCCGGTACTTGCGCAGCAATAGGCCGGCCCAAATTACCCAGCGGTCCTCTGGGAAAATGCATAGTGTTGTCGACGGCCAGTCCGCCCCTGCGTGAGAGCATTTATTGAATTTCAAATAAAAGACAATAGTTTTGTTTCTTTCTTTTTCTTTCTACCATCAATGATGATTCTGAGAGAAAACACACAGCCTACTTTTACTATAGTAACGAACGCAACATACACGCACATCTGATTGACAGGTAAAATGCGCTCTCCCATTTCACTTAATTTTGTGGTTATTTTTTGTTATTTCAGCAGACAGCATGCTTCATACATTATGGACAACTGCATTAATTTAAAGAGGGTAAACTTTATCATCAACTGAACTGTGCACAAGCACTTAGGCACTTACTAAACTGTTAAGCAGAAGGTTGTCGGTTCGATCCCCACAGCCACCACCATTGTGTCCTTGAGCAAGGCACTTAACTCCAGGTTGCTCTGGGGGGATTGTCCCTGTAATAAGTGCTCTGTAAGTCGCTTTGGATAAAAGTGACTGCCACAATGCATAAATGTAAATGTAAATGTACTGTAGCTGCGCTCTGTCCATGCACTGATGAATTAATGCACCTTCTTGAATGAGCAGGGTTTTCTGTGCTTTTACTTTTTTTTTAACTGCTCATGCAATGTTAGGGGTGGCCACTTTAGGGGTGGCCCAGATTAGTCATGAGAACGTTTCCATTATTTGATAGTCTGACCATTTATAGGACTACTTATCTTTAGCTAACAGTATTTTTAAGATTCACTATTGTGCTGTACATTGTTTGTTGTTGATAGATTTTCATTTTAAGGAAAATATAAAAATGCTTGAGTATCTAAAAATATTAAAATACAAACACAAATTCAACTTCAAAATGAACAGTTGATTTTTATCTTTTAATATTTATAACAAAATGCTCTCGATTGATGAGCTCATTGAAATATTGAAATCTTTAGGTAGTAGAAGATCCCCCAAACCTCACTGGTTTGGAATCGACTTTGGCTTTGACTCTAGAGTCCTAATCTTTGTCCAGTTTTAAAGAGACTGTTTTAACTTTTATGTTTTTTTTCTTGTTTTACAAAGTTCTATTACTGCCAACTAGAAAATTTACAATTAGGCCTACGATTAAAAAAAAATTACATTCCTCATGCCATTTCAAATCTATAGGCCTACTGACATCTAACATAAGTTATTGTCTGAACCTTTTCTGGATAATCCAGGAAATCTAGAGACCGGACCTCTTTATTTGAATATCCCAGCGGTAGATGATGTGTATTTTGCTCTATTTACCATTCAGTATTTAGGCGCTAATGCTAACAAATAGTGCTACATGCGATCATAATCACAAGACGTGCGGTGTTTCTCAATTCTAAGAATGCAGAGAATGGACTTGTGTTCTTATGAAGACCAGTCTTGACAAGCTTCCTTGGAAAAAACAAACTCGGAAGGACAGGAGGACATGGAACACATCTATTGTGAGCTTTGAGATGTGCTGCGATCTTCCTGTTGTGCAGTTAACTGTCACAGCACATTTGAATCCAGTGATTCAAATCACCCCCGCTGATGGAGTATAATTACTCTCAAAAGGCTTTGAGAACTTTGAGTGGGAAACTCTTGAGGAAAAAACTAAACGATAAATGTGCCAACGTAGTACTGAGTTCTTGCCCACAAGTCACCATCCGATGCATCCTCGATTTCAAGGACACATCCAGATAATTTCCTGCATCCTCTGTACTTGCATTCTTGAGGATTGGAATCGACCTTGGTAGTGGATGATGACATAGAATGAGTCCACGAGAATGTAAGAACACAAAAGAATGCACATTGAGAAATTGCCATGGTCTTGGACAATGTTTCCTATAACTTATATATCACAAAAAGTTATCATTCTCAAATTTGAAATAGAACATTATCAGACTTGTGGCTTTAGCTACATTGTGTTTCTATGCCCAAAGAAGTTCAGTATCATATATCATTTTATATAAATATGTAATGGAAATAACTTGTCAATAACTTTATAAATTTGAGCAATTCTAACAATTTTTCCTCATGAATTTGATTAATTCTGACTGTTGGACAACAAACTTTCATGTGTCTTCTTTCAAAAGAGACCCCAATTATGTTTGTAATACAAAGGAGTGATGAACTATGGCCCTTGAATTTTGAGCTGGAATTTTTTGCTAGTGGTCAAACAAGGGGGCACAGGTTAACAGGTTAAAGACACATTGGTCATTCCAAAGTTAACTGACATTGCAGGTACAGTTTAAGTTCAAATATTTAAGGGTTCTTCATATTATCACTGACCATTTTTTTGGAACACCTGTATACCTACATATTCATGTGATTATCTAATCAGCCAATTGTGTGGCAGCAGTGCAATGCAAACAATTTATGTTAATGTTCAATGTAAACGACCATCAGAATGGGGGAAAAAATCTAAGTGATTTTGAGCATCGCGTGATTGTTGGTGCCAGATGGGCTGGTTTGAGTATTTCTCTAACTGCTGATCGCCTTGGATTTTCACACACAGCAGTCTCTAGTGTTTACTCAGAATGGTGCCAAAAACAAAAAACATCCAGTGAGTGGCAGTTCTGTGGACGGAAACACATTGTTGATAAAAGAGTTCAACAGAGAATGGCCAGACTGATTCGGGCTGACAGAAAGGCTATGGTAACTCAGATAAACACTCTGTAAAATTGTAGTGAGCAGAATAACATCTCAGAATACACAACATGTCAGACCTTGAGGCGAATGGCATGAAGACCATTTTGGTTAATTTATAAGGATCATAGTGTTCCTAATAAAGTGCCCAGTGAGTGTATAATCACACTTAAATTAATTTAGGGTTAACTAAGGCCAATCACTTCAATAAAAGTAAATTGCATAGCCTCATTCTACAGCATATTTTAAGACAATGTTTCCGCTCTAACAAACAGAGTAATGTTTCGATAGCACCACAGAGCTAGTTTTGTCACTTCTTTGGGCAAACTGCTTTGGAATTAAAATTTTTTTTTTTAAACACTAAATGTGTTTATTTAAAATTCAAAATGTAAATGTGTATTTAAATAAATTTTTTGACAAGCCGAACAAGTTATGTGTATCTATATCAAACAGTATGAGAAGTTGGCAGCCAGTATTTGCATACCCCGCCCCCGGACATATGGGTATAAAGGCGAGGAAATACTAGAGTTTCCTCGCCTTTATACCCATATGTCCGGGTATAAAAGGCGAGGAAACTCTTATTATTCTGAGCCGATGGTTGTGCATGCTTTTCACGTGAAATCACACCAGTTCCAGTATTCCTCTAACACGCTGCATGCTGTTGGATTGAGGGCGCATTACAGCGGCGATTTCTCCTTCTTGCACTGCAGTGCAAATTGCCCCTGGGCGCTTCGACAGTGCAGAAACACAAACTCTAAGAGAGATAAAAGAGTGATTTTCTCTAAAAGAGCAATACACAGCGGCGTTGAACGTCCTTTTCAGGACGCGTCTTTTTAAAGACGTGTTTCAGCCTCTGTGTAGTTTCTGGATGTGGTTGATTTCTCCCCACCTCTGACAGTCATAAAAACTGCCTGGCGTACCTGGGTTGCAATTACACGCAGGCATCGTTTTTATGAATGGTCTATGTTTTCAAGGCGAGAACATAGCATGTCAGCATTGCGGTCGCAGGCTTTCTTTTGTCATGAGAGAAAGCCACTTCAGCCGCCCCTCGCGCCTCACCTCTTTCCCACGGGATTGGAGCAGGCGCCTCGGGTTATGAAGGCGATTTGGGGACAATGACGGGCTGTGTTCGCCGGGTAAATCCCCGCGAACCACCCGCCTCCCCGGCACGCTTGCTGGCTTCCGTCCGAGCTTGGGATGAGCGATTTCTCTCCAATGGGTTATGTTCTCAGTGCGGGAACATAGCTGAGGCAGCATTGCGGGCGCGGCTTCTTTTGTCATGAGAGAAAGCCACTTCAGCCACCCCCCGCGCCTCGCCTCTTTCCTACGGGATTGAGGCAGGCGCCGCGGGCGATGGAGGCGATTTGGGGAAAATGACAGGCTGTGTTCGCCGGGTTAATCCCCGTGAACCACCCGCCTCCCCGGCACGCTTGCTTGCTCCCATCTGAGCTCGGGATGAGTGCGGCCCACTTCGCGGCCGGCCTGCCTGTCCCTTGAGCTCCCGGAATTATAATCACCACTGCATCGTAGAGCGTTACAGCGGCGTCTGATGTTGATGGCTCGTCCCTTGAGCTCCCAGAATTGGATGACGATAAACACAGATGCATCGGAGAGCGTTACAGCGGTGTCTGATGTTGATGGCTCGTCCCAGTCTGAGCCTGATGCACAGAGGTCCGCTATGCTTTCCCGGGTACCGCGAGCGTGAGGCTGGACCGGAAAATCCTGTCCCATCCCCCTCACGGCTACTTCATTGGTTCCAGGGACCTCCTGCAAGTCCACCAGGCCAAGGCGCTTAAAGAATTGCACGTGGGTAGCCCTGATCCCGACGTGCTGGAAGAACTGCGCTCAGCGACCGACCTCACCCTTAGAGCCACGATGGTCACAGTGCAGTCACTCGGGCAGGCGATGGCCACCCTCGTGGTCCAGGAACGACACCTTTGGACGAACCTGGTCAAGATGCGTGAGACCGAAAAAGTTTGCTTTCTCGACGCCCAGTCTCCCAGTTCGGCCTATTCGCCGACACTGTCAAGGACTTTACCCAGCAGTTCTCCACGGTGAAGTAACAGACGGAGGCGATCTCTCATATCTTGCTCGCCGCAAGCCTGCCGCCATGGGCCATACCCCGTCTGCTCGCCGAGGGCGTCCCCCTGCGATGAAACAAGCTGCTCCGCCTCAACCTGGGCACAGCTCTCAGCCCACGCGTGGAGTGCTCCGCAGGAAGTAGACGCCCCCATCTCACGGACCCCCTTGAGGACCCGGATGGCTCCCAGGCGCTGCTAAGACGGACGACCCAGAGCCCAAGATGTTAGCTCTGGAGATGGTAAGACCACTCCGTTCCCCGGTGGAGGGCCCTTAACCGGGGCAGCGATACCCAAATTCTCAATATAAGAGCTATTTCCTTTTGTCTCTGGGTCATCTGGCCCGCAAATGCCGTTCTCACGGCACTCTGCCACCAGATCTCAACAGTCCCAGCACGCTGGACGCCGTCCCAGATCCGCCTTCAACCCCACGACTGTCCCCCGGCCGGCCGGTTCTGAGTCCAGAGGACGCCATTACAAGACCTCCTCCTCAGTCACTAACCCACCCCCTGCCGGGTGTGCGGAGCAAGGTAAGTGCTTTGAGTCTTTTCTCAGCACCAGAGCCTCGGAACGCATCCTCGCCTCCCGACGGCGTACTACCTGCTCCGCCCCGCTGCTCCGCCCGCCGGGTACGTCAAAAATACTCGTCCCCTTGGTGCCCCTAGCACGGAGATTGGATGTGTGGCTCTCACTTCCCAACCCGTCATACTGGCTGGAACGGACCATTCGACTCGGCCAACATGCCAAATTCCTGCACGCGGAGAACGCTACTCTTCTACTCAAAGACGCGATAGAGCCTGTCCCTCCAACCGAAATGAAGAAGGGTTTCTACAGCCCTTACTTCATTGAAAGGCGGCGGCTTACGACCGATCTTGGACCTGTGAGTTTTCAACCGAGTGCTGCTCAAACTCCCGTTCAAAATGCTCACGCACAAGTGTATCTTGA
This sequence comes from Xyrauchen texanus, assembly GCF_025860055.1. Classification (NCBI taxonomy): domain Eukaryota; kingdom Metazoa; phylum Chordata; class Actinopteri; order Cypriniformes; family Catostomidae; genus Xyrauchen; species Xyrauchen texanus. Next base: position 13,175,264 of record NC_068307.1, read on the forward strand.
CATGTGTCCAGCACCTAGATTGGTTCGCAGCGGTAGACCTGAAGGACACGTACTTCCACGTCTCAATTCTGCCACGACATGACCCTTCATACGGTTCGCGTTCAATGGCCTGACTCCTCCAGATTGGGTTGGGGCGCCGTGTGCAAAGGACACGCAGCTGCGGGCCCTTGGAGATTGGCCCTGCTGCGCTGGCATATCAATTGCCTAGAGTTGATGACTGTTTTCTTTGCCCTGCGGAATTTTCTCGAATTTTCGAATTCGAGACAAACATGTCCTAATCAGGTCAGACAGCACCACTTGTGGTAGCGTACATAAATTGCCAAGGCGGCGTACGCTCCCACCACATGTCATGACTCGCCCGTTGTCTCCTCCTTTGGAGACGTTGTGTCTTCCCGGCCACGTCACTGAGCTGAGCTGAACCGCTGTAGTGGCCAGAACCATTTCCGGCTCCTCAGAAAAATCCTGAATGAACTCTAGTATTTCCTCGCCTTTATACCCATATGTCCGGGGGCGGGGTATGCAAATACTGGCTGCCAACTTCTCATTGGCCTTTTTTCATAGATCATAGGTATATTCGGTGCTCAAGACAGACCCCTAGTGTCGCTTCTCCGACACAATGTCTCGTTCCCTCCATCAGGGAAAGGAGGTTACATACGTAACCTAGACATTTTCCTACTTAATTATAACTTATAGACTTTTTTGCCACATCCCTTGGTGAATGTTTTGCACTGATTGACTGCACACTGGGACAGGTGGATGCTCTGACATCGCAATGTCTTCTCTTCGTAACAAATATTATCCATAACGAGCAATCAGAATTACCATTACAGGGTGAAATATGACTCCTAACAGGAGATTGGATATGGAGAAATAGAGGCAGTATCGCCTGTCAGTCATTGAGGCTCTATAGCAGTTGGTGCATACCAAGATGGCCACTTAAATACTTCTGGTGGCTTCACATCCTGCTGGCTGTTAACTGTTGTGTCAGCAATCCACTTCTCTCTGTGTGTGTGTGTATATATATATATATATATATATACACTCACCTAAAGGATTATTAGGAACACCTGTTCAATTTCTCATTAATGCAATTATCTAATCAACCAATCACATGGCAGTTGCTTCAATGCATTTAGGGGTGTGGTCCTGGTCAAGACAATCTCCTGAACTCCAAACTGAATGTCAGAATGGGAAAGAAAGGTGATTTAAGCAATTTTGAGCGTGGCATGGTTGTTGGTGCCAGACGGGCCGGTCTGAGTATTTCACAATCTGCTCAGTTACTGGGATTTTCACGCACAACCATTTCTAGGGTTTACAAAGAATGGTGTGAAAAGGGAAAAACATCCAGTATGCGGCAGTCCTGTGGGTGAAAATGCCTTGTTGATGCTAGAGGTCAGAGGAGAATGGGCCGACTGATTCAAGCTGATAGAAGAGCAACTTTGCCTGAAACAACCACTCGTTACAACCGAGGTATGCAGCAAAGCATTTGTGAAGCCACAACACACACAACCTTGAGGCGGATGGGCTACAACAGCAGAAGACCCCACCGGGTACCACTCATCTCCACTACAAATAGGAAAAAGAGGCTACAATTTGCAAGAGCTCACCAAAATTGGACAGTTGAAGACTGGAAAAATGTTGCCTGGTCTGATGAGTCTTGATTTCTGTTGAGACATTCAGATGGTAGTCAGAATTTGGCATAAACAGAATGAGAACATGGATCTATCATGCCTTTTTACCACTGTGCAGGCTGGTGGTGGTGGTGTAATGGTGTGGGGGATGTTTTCTTGGCACACTTTAGGCCCCTTAGTGCCAATTGGGCATCGTTTAAATGCCACGGCCTACCTGAGCATTGTTTCTGACCATGTCCATCCCTTTATGGCCACCATGTACCCATCCTCTGATGGCTACTTCCAGCAGGATAATGCACCATGTCACAAAGCTCGAATCATTTCAAATTGGTTTCTTGAACATGACAATGAGTTCACTGTACTAAAATGGCCCCCACAGTCACCAGATCTCAACCCAATAGAGCATCTTTGGGATGTGGTGGAACGGAGCTTCGTGCCCTGGATGTGCATCCCACAAATCTCCATCAACTGCAAGATGCTTTCCTATCAATATGGGCCAACATTTCAAAAGAATGCTTTCAGCACCTTGTTGAATCAATGCCACGTAGAATTAAGGCAGTTCTGAAGGCGAAAGGGGGTCAAACACAGTATTAGTATGGTGTTCCTAATAATCCTTTAGGTGAGTGTATATATATATATATATATATATATATATAAATATCAGTGCATCAACCCCATTCTATCAAATTACAAGAGCCAATCTCCCATCAGACATCTTTGCATGTCCCACGGAAACCAGAAAGTAATCGCATTTACACAAGTAATGATAAGTCAAGAACTCAAGATGTTGCAGAGTATGGCTGCTGCGTTGTGAGCTCCGACACAACTCTGCAGTTTATTGTTTGTTTTGTTTACAGTTTTTTGTTTGTTTGTCTTGGATGTTGTCTGCCTTATTGTATACGTCAGACAAACGCTTTTGGACATTGGTTCTACAATTACACACCATAAACCGGACTTCAAATTCCTCAATGCCACCCCACTGTTTACAAACACGCCAGCAGAGCACTTTGTCTGGGCTGCCCGGCCGAGGAAAAAGAAGGAAAAGTGGAAAAAGAGCCGGCGTTCTCATCAGAGTAAGACGTCGTGCAATTCGACCCCCGCTACCCAGTATACTACTGGCAAATGTTCAGTCTCTGGACAACAAGGTCTGTGAGCTGAGTGCACGGATCTCTTTCCAACGAGAGACGAGGGACTGCTGCGTTATTTGCCTTACAGAAACCTGGCTGGCTGCATAGATTCCAGACTCGGCCATCGAACCTGCGTGGTTCTCCGTGCACAGAACGGACAGAGCGAAAGACCTCTCAGGTAAAAGCAGAGGTGAGGTGTATGTTTTATGATCAACAAATCATGGCGTGATCAGAGGAATGTACATTATCAAGTTTTTCTGCTCCCCTGATCTGGAATATCTCATGCTTCAGTGTCGACCTTTCTGGCTACCGAGGGAATTCACAGCAGTCATTATCACAGCTGTGTACATCCCCCCACAAGCCGACACAGACCGGGCACTCAAGGAACTGTATGGGAGTATAAATGAGCAGGAAACCGCGCACTCTGAGGCCGTGTTCATTGTTACCGGGGACTTTAACAAAGCCAATTTTAAAACAATTGCACCAAAATACCACTAACACATCAGCTTCAACACACGAGGGGACCGGGTTTTGGACCATTTCTATTCAATGTTAGTGATATAGCCACGAATGATATGTTGATATACCACCAACACATCAGCTTCAACACACGAGGGGACCGGGTTTTGGACCATTGCTATTCAATGTTAGTGATATAGCCACCGAATGATATGTTGATATATGTTGATATGAATGATAGTTCAATACCACCGACAACATCATCACGGACTACAAAGGGAATAAAAACTCTGCCGTGAACACCGCTGCCTCTCTCCCGGATGAGCTTAATACATTTTATGCTCGTTTCGAAGACAATAACACCGTCCTCGTGGAGAGAGCACTCGCAGCTGACGCTACAGATGATGGTTCACTCTCCGTCTCTGTTGCGGATGTAACCCGATCCTTCTGACGGGTGAACATCCGTAAGGCCGCGGGTCCAGACGACATTCCGGGCCACGTCATCAGAGTGTGCGCGAACCAACTGGCTGGTGTTTTACGGACATTTTCAACCTGTCCCTCTCCCTGTCTGTAGTCCCCACATGCTTCAAAATGTCAACCATTGTGCCTGTACCGAAGCAAGCCAAAATCACTTGCTTAAATAACTGGCGCCCTGTTGCTCTGACCCCCATCACCAGCAAATGCTTTGAGAGGCTAATCAGAGATCATATCTGCTCTGTGCTGCCCACTTCTTTGGACCCATTGCAGTTGGCCTACCACAACAACGGCTCCACTGATGATGCCATTGCATCTACAATACACACTGCTCTCTCCCACCTGGAAAAAAGGAACACATATGTGAGAATGCTGTTTGTAGACTACAGCTCAGCATTCAACACCATAGTGCCCTCCAAGCTTGATGTGAAACTCCGGGCTCTGGGCTTAAACAGCTCGCTGTGCAGCTGGATCCTGGACTTCCTGTCAGGCAGACGTCAGGTGGTTAGAATGGGCAGCAACATCTCCTCATCACTGACCCTCAACGCTGGAGACCTGCAGGGCTGTGTTCTCAGCCCACTCCTATATTCCCTGTACACACATGACTGTGTGGCAACACATACTGTAGCTCCAATGCCATCATTAAGTTTGCTGACGATACGATGGTGGTAGGTCTGATCACTGACAATGATGAAACAGCCTACAGAGAGGAGGTGCACACTCTGACACAATGGTGTCAGGAGCACAACCTCTCCCTCAACGTCAGTAAAACCAAGGAGCTTGGGATGGAATTCAGAAAGAAAGACAGAGAACACAGCCCCATCACCATTAATGGAGCACCGGTGGAGAGAGTCTGCAGTTTCAAGTTCCTCGGTTTATTTAATTTTTTTATTATATGTGTATTCTATATTGTGTGTAATATGTTCTTTATTGTAATTGGTATATGTCTCATCACTGTCATGACTGGAGTTTACTTTTACAGGTGGCCCGATTAAAACACAGTTCTGAGTACAAATTGCTTGTTTATTTTGACTACGAAAATAACTTAACACATTGGTGAAGAGGACGGCCCTGACCTTGAGCCAACCTGCCTGTTCCTGCAAAATCTGGGAGAGCTGCCGAGTCTGTGCAAATCTTGGATTAAAACTTTCAACAACTTCTTGCTAGCCCTGGGAGTGGAGCTACCTAATGCCAGAAAGCGTGCACTCCTCATACGTTGTCTAGGAGCTGAGGGCCAAAGATTATTCTACACCCTTAATGTGGAAGAACGGGGGAAGGTTAGTATGCTGCTGCTTTGAACGCAATCCAGGTTGTTTTTGTGGTTGTTGAACATTTCTGCTTTTGCCAATGGAACCAGCATGTGGGCGAAACCACAGACCAGTAGGGGCTGCTCTACAAGAGCTTACTGATATCTTTGAATTCTGTGCTATGGAGGACGAGCTGATCCATGATCCTGCTAAGGATGCAGTGTGTAGGAACTGTAACAAAAAAGGACATTAAGCCAAGCATGTCATGGGACCAAACGGGTGAGTGAGATTACAGTGCCTGAAGTGACTGTGTTAAACATGAAACATACTGCTTATGACTGTGACAAAATATTGTGCACTGTACAGATAAGTGTGAGCACAGGACATAAACGGTACATTCAGTTATTAGTAGATACTAGATCAGCTGTGTCCATTAGTGTTGTCACGATACCAACATTTCAGTAGTTGGTACCGATACTAGTACAATTTCACAATTCTCGATACCACAACGTAAATATGCTAATATGACAATGTGCTATTGAACACTCCTGTTTAGCCTATTTATAAAGTTACTTTTCAAGTAAATAATACATTTAAAAAAAAATCCATGTTTCTTTAAAGTTTTTCCTCAATCAAGAATGCATTGCTTAAGTGTATTTAAGTAGTGCCCTACTGACATCTGTGTTATTCTTTACAAAATTATGTTTTCCTTTTTGTTATTATTATTATTATCCATTATTATTGTTTTAGTTTAATTTAATTTCATCATCAAAATGGTCTAATCAATTAATTCTTAATTCATTTAATAAGTGAAAATAAAACTTTTCAACATGTCATCACTGCATTTGTATTGCCAAACCTACATTCAACAGCAGTCTTGCTTGTGATATATTGCTTCATTATTATTATTATTATTATTGTTGTTGTTATTATTATTTTTATTATTATCATTACAGTGAATATTACATTTGTAATACATTTCTGTCATAATTTCTTCAATTTCATGGCTCTAGCTTATATTTTAAAATTTGCTTTTATTATGAGGTGTATTTTTGCCTGAATCTTCTCTTTCCGTGTAAACAGTTTGTGACACATTTAAGTCTCATCCCTTTACACTGGTCTTTGAGTCTGACAAATGAAATGTAGGACACATTTTTGGAATGTTTGTGTTTTAGATTACTGGTGGTCATTTATAAATGTTATGTTTTAAATTGTAATACCGTGAAGCAGTTTTGTCAATGCTGTTGTTTTAAATGCTTTATAAATAAAACTGAGTTGAGATTAAAAAGCAAATGTTGTGATTTATTTATTTAAATATATAGTTTACATGTGCTGCATGCTTCACAGTAGTTTAGTGCTCTGCTCTGTCATCTGATACAACATGTCTTGAATGATTCTCAATATATATGAGCAGTCAGAATTATACATTCATTCAAAGTACACATCTCTTCCACACTAAGATTGCAGCCTTTAGCAGTTTAATAAATCACACTAGGACATGTCATGATTTTAATTTGATTAATTGTCCTTTTCAGAGTAAGGAGTAACAGAGCACATGCACAAAATTAGCATTTTAAAGCCGTAGTGTCAGTCATATTGCATGCTGGTACCGGATTGAGTTGGAGCTCGGTACTACCGGTACTGCAGAAACACTGGTATCGCACTGGTATTTTGACAACACTATTGTCTATATTACCCATGTCCATTTACACATGATTTTTCAGTTAAGCCCCACTCTCACCACCAAAACTTATTCTAGTTGGTTTTGGGAGAGATACAATTCAAGAGCATGGATGCCTGACTGCAGCTGTCTCATTTGGTGATCACTGCACTGCCACTGACCTGTACATTGTACAAAAAGGATCAGCTGTGCTGGGCAGATACTTATTTATAGGATTGTGCCTTCAACTACATGACAGTTGTGTCAGCTCAGCCCAGTGCATTTGTTCTGTCTCAGCTGTAGCTACAAGCCCAGAAAAACGCTGGAATGTGCAAAAGGGTTTGTACATCCTGTCAAACTTCGGCCTGAGGTTCAGCCAGTTGAGCAGAAAGAGACGCTTACCTAACTCAGTCCGTAATGAGGTGTCCAAGGAAATACAGAAGCTTATACAGCAGGATGTAATTGAGCCTGTGCATGCATCTGAGTGGTTTTATCCAATAGTGGTCACCAGAAAAAAAGGGATTCGGCTCTGCGTGACTTGACTAACTGGGGCCCAGGTCAGAAAGCAGACAAACTGGCTAATACGAACGTCTGCTAACTGCCCTGAGATATCACACTTGTCACATAAACTAGAACACAGAGAGACTGTATCACCTAGATATCACATAGAGACTGTGTCAGTTCCGTGAACTACCAAACACAAACCCCTCACTAAATCAATTATAAAAAATCTGAATAAGTAAAACTTGAAAAAACAAAAACAAATTGAAGATAAACATCATATAAAGGTAGGACTACTAAACATTAGATCTTTCAACCAAAGCACTAATTATAAATTCAATTATTACAGGTCATAATTTGGATGTGCCCTGTTTGACTGAAACCTGGCATAAACCAGATGACTATATTAGTTTATATAAATCTACTCCCCCAGGTTATTGTTATAAACATAAGCCTTGCCTGAAGGGTCGAGAAGGAGGTGTAGCTACAATTTCCAGTGAATTTTTTGGTGTTACTCAGAGGACAGTACATAAGTTTAGGTCTTTTGAACTAATAATGCTTAATGTGACAGTCAGATACCTTGCTACAGTATATAGATCACCCAGGCCGTATTCTTATTTCCTTGGTGAATTTGCAAATTTACTATCAGATCTAGTAGTTACTGTAGATAGAGCATTAATTGTTGGTAACTTCAACATTCACATAGATAATGAAAATGACACATTGGGATTAGCATTTACTGATATTCTCAACTCTCTTGGAGTCAGACAAAATGTGATAGGACCAACTCATTGCCATAATCATATGCAAGATTGAATTCTGTCATATGGAATTGATCTTGATACTATAGAAATTCTGTGATGACATCTCATTACCTAATCTCTTGTATTCTGTGATCAGCTAATGTTACTCAATCTACACCATGCTATCGTTCCGGTAGAACTATTCTTTCGACCACTAAAGATAGCTTTACTAATAATCTTCAAGATTTATCTCATATACACAGTTAGCCGAAAAGTCTAGAAGAACTTGAATTAATAACAGAAAATATAAATACAGTCTTCTCTAGCACTCTTGATAGTGTCGCCCACTTCGATTAAGGAAAATGAAAGAAAAAAGCCACGTATCATGGTACAATGTTCACACTCATGCTCTCAAGAGAGCAGCTCGGAAAATAGAGGGCAAGTGGAAGAATACAAAATTAGATTTATTCCGCATTGCATAAAAGGATAGTGTCTGTAGCTACAGACAGGCACTAAAAGCTGCCAGGTCAGCATATTTTAGCAAATTCATAGAAAATAACCACAACAATCCTAGGTGTTTATTCAGTACTGTGGCTATATTTGTTAGGAATAAAACCTTGACTAACCAGATATTCCATTGCAGCACAATAGTAATGACGTCATTAATTTATTTACTGATACAATTGAAATAATCTGAAATAAATTTGGAATTATGTAATCGTCTGCCACAGTACCACAGAAAACAGTGTCTCATAATTTTTCTCACAAGCAACTTCAATCCTTCATTGTCATAGATCATGAAGAGCTAACAACATGTATGTTATATCCAATACCAACTAAGCTCTTAAAATAAATATTCCCCATAATCTCAGAACCTCTTCTTAATATTTTTTATCTCCTCGATATCCTTAGGACATGTCTCAAGAAAGTTTAAAATGGCAGTTATCAAACCACATATTAAGAAGCCACAGCTTTATTCTAGTGCTGCCTTCACCACCATACATCACGACATTGTCTTGAATAGCCTTGAGAATTATGTTGGCATTTGTGGAATTGCATTATTACGGTTTAGGTCCTATTTAGCAGACTGCTACCACTTTGTCTGTGTAAACGAGGAATTGTCAAATCAAACAAAAATTAAGTATGGAGTGCCACAAGGATCAGATTTAGTGCCTTTGCTTATCTCCTTAAATATGTTTCCCTTGGGAGATATCAAGAATCATGGAATAAATTTCCACTGTTATGCCGACAATACCCAACTTTATATTTCTTCTAAACACAATAAAATTTCACAATTCTCCAAATTAGTGCATCAATGAAATCAAAGATTGGATGGCCAGAATTTTCATTCTACTCAATTCCGACAAAACGGGTACTAATTATTGGACCAGAAACCTCTAAAAATAAGCCGCTAAAATATAATTTTACTTTTGAAGGATGTACTGTTACATCATCTTCTACAGCAAAGAACTTGGGTGTTATATTTGATACAAATCTGTCCTTTTAAAAATCTAATTTCAAATGTTTGTAGAACAGCATTCTTCCACCTCACAACTATTGCTAAGTTACTACACATGCTATCTGTGGCTGATGCTGAAAAACTAATTCATGTGTTCATGACCTCAAGACTAGATTATTGTAATACATAACTGGGAGGACGTCCTGCAAGTTCATTAAATAAACTTAGAATGTTCAAAATGCTGCAGCCAGAGTGCTGTCTAGAACTAAGAAATATGATTATATTAGCCCCATTTTATCATCATTACATTGGCTTCCTGTTCATTTTTTTAACTGTCCATATTAATTTAACTATGTACAAAGCTCTGAATTGTCTAGCTCTGCAGTACTGAAGTGACCTTCTACCACACTATATTATATTATTGTTAATATTTCCTAGAATATCAAAGTCCACAAAAGGACATATATCCTTTTCCTATTTGTCTCCTAAACTATTGAATAGTCTCATAACACAGTTCGGGACGCAGACACTGCATTACAAAAAATGTAATGGCATCTACAAAAAATGTAATGGCATCTACGCTAATTTTATTCTATCTGATTCCCTGTCTCCCGAGGTTACCAGAGCTAGCCAGATCCTTTTCCTGCTTGATATCGGACTCCACTGCTACGTGTCTCTGAGTGATGATGACTAAATGCAACTGGTGCCAGCCAGACATTACTTTAGTCTATTATTTTAGACTTCAAGCGATGAACTGATGCCAACTCCAACCATAAGACATGGGATAATTCATATACCACAGCATGAACCTTGGACTTACGATAGACCTCACCAAAATGACCTGCTGGTTGAACCACGATGCACCTCACTGATCTCTGTCTGCATTACCTTGGTCTAATGATGGACTACACTCTTAAAATGGAATACATACACTATCAAATAAATTGCCAACAAAAGCCTTCATCGGCCAACTAACAAAGGAAAACATATCTATGTGAACTTCTGCAGTTAATCCAGGATGAACTTCAAAGACATTAGTCATTAATCTTAACACTGGCCCTTAACACTTATTTAGATTACTTATGTTAAACCATTACTTGCACTGCACACAAATATTTAATACTTAAAGTATATAAGTTCATACCAAATGTTGCTACTGTTGTGGAGCCACTACGCTTTCTACTACGGAGTTCTATTGTATTCATCTGGTCACCTGAGTCGCAGGAGAGCTTTGAAACTGTAATAAACCTGATCGTAAATAGCTCTGCTCTCACACTTTTCATCCTGAACTTCCCACTATAGTCACTACAGATGCCTCCGACAAAGGAATAGGAGGTGTTCTAACTCAGCTGCATGCAGATAACACAGAAATAGATAACATGCAGATAACAGTGGCATTCACATCACGCACACTCACCACAGCAGAAAGGAAATATTCTACGATAGAAAAAGAGGCGTTAGCATACGTGTAGGCCACTGAGAGGAGGAGGACATACCCGTGCGTAAGACATTTTACACTGTGGACGGACCACAATCCTCTGATAACTCTCCTATCATCCAAAGTCCAAGGCAAAGCAGGTATGTGCATAGCTAGATGGTCAGCTAGGCTTATGGCATTTACATATCACATTCAGTATAAGAAAGGATGTGAGAATGTGACAGCAGACTGTTTATCTCGCTTACCACTTCCCAGTACTGACCCTAGTATGGAAAACTATATTGAAGTTGTTGCACTCACCTCTACTCTCACTGCAATAACCAGTGCCGAGTTCAAAGATGCATGTATTTCATGTCCTCTTCAAGCCAAGGTGCATGAACATTTTATTTCCAAATGGCCCAAGTCCGCAAAGACACTGGATCGTGCTCTACAGCCATACTTTCAAATAAGACATGAACTTTCTTTTCATGACGGTTTGCATGGTGAGAGGGACCAACCGCCTCCTGGTTCCGGAAAGCCTTCTGTCCAAACTCATTTCACTTGCTTACGACACAAATCAGGGCAAAGTGAGAACAAAAAGGAGGCTGAGAGAAATCTACTGGTGAACTGGCATGGATGCTCAAGTAGATGGCTGTCAGATCTTATGTCACATGTCAGTTACATGACAAGTCTGCTGTCACAAACACAACACCACTGCAACCTGTACCATAACCTACTAGTGCCTGGGATAAAGTGCCATAGACATTATGGACTCTTTTGATGCTGCACTGGTGGACTGTCTCTTTGTAGTCACTCTGGTAGATTATTACAGTAAATGGCCTTAGATTGGCTTTGTCTCACATGCTACCACCCTCACTGTGATTCAGTTCCTGTCTACTGTGTTCAGCAGGGAGGGGAATCCTAAAGAACTGATTTATGATAATGAAGTACAATTCACTTTAAACGATTTTAAGCTGTTCCTACAGGACAGAAGAATCATGCAAAGGACATCATCTGTGTATTACCCAAGAGCAAATGGGGAAGTCGAATGGTTTAATCGCCGCTTAAAAGAAGGCCTTCTGACTGCTTCACTGGAAGGAAAGAGGTGGAAAGAGTTTACCAAAGACTTTCTGCGGGCATACCATACAACTCCAAAATCTACAACACAGTGCACTCCAGCTGAACGTCTGTGCAGTAGACCCATGCTCACCAAGCTTAACATCTCTGGTCTTCCCTTGCCACCATCCTGGTGAACTGGCATCTCACGAGCTTGCTTTATGTGTGAGAGAAAGCAGGTGAAATGTAAACGCTACACTGAAAGGAAATGCGGAGCAAAGCATGTCTCCTTTTAGTGTGGATCATATGTTCGAGTAAAGAGACCAGATATTCTGCCAAAGACTCTAAAGTATAAGTTTGGAAAATCACTAAAGGTTGTGGGTAAGAAAGGACTGTATATCTATAAACAGTCAGATGGACTCTGCTGGAATGCATCTCACATGGCACCTGCACTAGGGCCAAGGGGAAGAGATGCGTTTGGTTAACTACCATTGTTTGACTCTGAGGGTACAGAATCTGTAGGGGATGAACAACCTGCATTAGTTACATGTCCTGTTCAGAGTAAGCATGCACCTGCATGGATTCAGGACAATACAGTATGTATTCCTGTAATCTGTTTTAAATTATTTACAACTAAAAACATCTCACCTTACAACTTTCTTTTGGTGCCACTTTGTGGACATTTTACCCAGAAACTGAACCTCACACAAGCCCATATGTTAAACAACACTTTCAGCTTTGGCCACTGGGGGCAGTGGTTTCAATTTCAGTAAGCACAAAGTGATTTCATCGACAGAACTTTCGACCTACAGTCGATGAATTCACAATTGCTTAAATAATACAGAAAGAAATTAAATGCAATTAAAATGAAATCCAAAGGCTAAATATAATGAAAGTATTTCATCTCACAGAATGTGGGAGAGAAAGAAAAAGAGGATTTGGAGGGTTAATGAGCCTGTGACCCTGAAACAACCAGCTCTTTTTGATCATCTCTAAGTGCAACAATAGTCCAAATCTGTAATCTCCCAAAATCAATTAGCCACACTTGGTATTCTATGCTGATTTCTGCTTTTTGGATGCTATGGTGTTCCAAGAACATCAATGAATCATTATCCCCAGATAACAACCCCCCTTTCTCTAATGTGTTCCAAGGGAGGTGCCAATGTGACCAAGCCTGATAACATACACGCCCATGGGCACCCACTCTTACTCATAGCCAGGGTGCTGGAGCTGCGGGCACATTGTCATGGCACCGCCAGTGTGTCAGAAGGGATTGAGCACCAGACATCTCCATGCTTATTACATCTGTGTGCTTTGAAGAAGAGCTCCTGTAATGGAAGAACTGGAGAGAGAGAAACAAACAAGACCGTAGAAGTGAGTTCTTTGGGCTTGTTTTTTGTGTCATCTATATTTGTGTGAAAATATTGGATATTGGGATATTGTTGCACATATATTGTGTGGAAATGGATCAATGAGCATGTGTGTCAGTGATAACAAGATGTGTGCATGTGGATATTACATTTGTGTGTAATCTTTATACACACATCCATGCAGCTGTGTAAGTGATATCACCTCTGAGGCTTGCATCCAAGCTGTTGGTGTCCCTTCCTCCCTTTGGTATCTCACTGTCAGTGGTAACAAACACAGAGAGAGCGTATTTGCCACTCATACTTGCAACATAAACAAAGTGTGCCAAACAACACCGTACATCACACAAACAGACACCAATTTTGACCTCACCACATCTCAGAAAAACTTTGCAAGGTCATGTAATGTGATATTGTTAGATATGAAAGACTTGTTGCCCAACACAGCCTGGGAATATGTCTTTTAAAGAGCTATTTAAAGAACTTTGCCTCCAAAAATTCCGGAAATATGATTTACTGCCGTTCTTAATTACTGTCAAGCAGGCAGTGTGCAGGATAAGATTTAGAAACCGCAGTTAGCAAATGACCCACGGCAACATTTTGTTACAGTGCTAAACAACTGCCTGGAAAAATGTTGTTTTCTCTGGCACAGAACAAGTGTTGAAATGTTTGTTGTTAGATGTGTTTTTTTTTTCTATCATACATAATTCATCATTCATGCCCAGAATGCAGGATTTGTAACAATTTAAAAGATTAATAACTTGTTTACTTGACAAATTGTGTCTGATTTCATGGGTTGGAAGGGGGAAAGCTAGGAAATGATGTGGAGATCGGAGCATGAGATGAATATGCTTCTGTCCAAAGTGTGAAGCAATTAATATTGTTTGGGAGTTACTAACAACTATGCCGACTATTTACACTGTTAAAATGAGTGAATGAGTTTAAAGGAGAGGAATCAAATGGGACACACAAGTTCTTTCTTTCTTTCTTTCTTTCTTTCTTTCTTTCTTTTCTTCTTCTGTGTATGACTGTCTTTTAAATCCTATTGTATTTTTATTTCTTTCAGTCATATGCGGTACCTGGTCCACTTGGAATACAGATGAAGTGGCAATTACTGCATGACTTTAATTTTCATGGATGTTTGCATTTATCTTGTAAATGTACACTAATTGTTCAAGACATTGTATGTCCTAGTTCTCATTTCTCCATAGAATTAATTTTGGGGACTGTGTGTGTGTGTGTGTGTGTGTGTGTAAGAGTGCATGTGTGTCTCTGTCTCTCTCTCCATCTTTCTCTTTTTATCTCTCTTTCTCCTTCTTTCTCTATCTCTGGAGGTGTTGGCAGGCTTATCACGTGAAATGTCTCTCAGCAGAAGAAGTGTATTTAAGATCCTGTTCTGGGTGCAGAGTAGGAAGACCTGTGGCTGGACTCTGTCTGTGCTTACATTGCCGAACAGCCGATCCACTGACTCAAACATGACATTTGGACATGTCTTTTCAGAGGTCACTCCTTTGGCAGTGAGGAGGTGGGCCAATGATGTTTTCCAAAAATTAGTTTTGTGTAATCTTTAACAAAATTAAATTAAAATTGATAGTTTTTTTTTTAATTTTCTTTTTCTTTACAAAGATTACTGTAGGCACAAGGTTGAAGCACAGTTGAGAGTGTGATATTTCATTTGTACAACAGTTCTATTTAAACAAAACAGTTATTGTAGTAACTTAATAGAGTTACTTACATTTTACACACAATATGATCACAATATTATTAATAATATTATTATTTAACTATTATTGAATTGATTATTATAAAATAATAAATATTTAATTAAATAATTACTACTACTACTACTATATTAATAATAATAATTCAGGGAAATCAACCTACAAATGTTTTACTGATAGTTGTCTCTGCATATTAAGCTGGGATAGGAGAAAGTATTTTAACAATGAGAAATTACACACCTTAAGCATTAATTGGTATTTATTAATTTTTGTATTATTGTCTTTATTGGTACTTGTTCATATTGATACAGAATTAAATTTCATTTAATTTGTCAGATCTGTCTTCTGAAATATGGCGCTTAAGAGGTTTAAATGGCATATTACATAAAGGATTTAAAATCAACAAATATAAAATTGGCAAGTTCATCTGGGGGTGAAAACGGTACATCAGTGAGCTGTCACACTGATGTTTGATCCATGAGGCCTGTGCCGCTCACTTTGTCAGTCTATCAGTACAAATAATGACAAATCTTCTCCTCTAAATTTTTGACATCTGCTCCTCATTTGTGCTATAAAGACATCTTCAATGGATGGTTCATATGCAGTCTAAACCAGAAAACTTCAGACAGCGATGGGATTTCTGATGATGAAACTACTCTAGTAATATTTGAATGTGCATTTCATACTCCTAGGATGAACTGTGTGTGTGTGTACTTGTTTGTAACTGGACTGATACTGATTACTGCTGGTTATGACTACTGGAAATGTTCAGTTTATCAGCTTGGTGGAAGTATTTATTTTATATAATTCATTTTCAAAAGAAAAAACTGTACTTCAGACAAGTACATACTGTACTGGTATTGCTGAACCTCTGAATTAAAATGAAATGGTTTATAACCACCATACATTTTTATGAATACTAAACTTTGCCAACAAAAGCAGAACATTAATCAAATAATATTCCTTATGAAGAGAAATGTCATAGCTAAAAAAAAAAGTATAAAACATTTTCAAAACAAAGATGAAAGCTGGGAATAATATGATCTCTAACAATCTTGCAGAAATCAGACCAAAAACAAGTGTTTTTTTTTTTTTCACCTGCATGTACAGAATAGAAATCTCTCTACAAGAAAATAGTTAGTGGCGTAGTACCTATAAATAAGTTTGAAGGAAATTTCTTTGATTTTATTTGTGATTAGATATTTATGGGTAATTTCCAAATTTTGTACCATCTCAATCCAGCCACACCCTGCGTCAGACATGCTTGTGTAGCGTCTCGTTTGCATTGCATCATAAAATGTTTAGGTCACTGTGTCAAGTTCAATATAGTTTAATACTCAATCTTTAAACGCATCTTGATATCCCTTCGAGTGTTTTGAACGCAAGAACGCATACTGAAGTGTTTTCTTCACTGTATAAACTGCGCGTTGCTCTCACAGATGAAGTTTCACTTACTGCCCTCAGTAGTAAACAGGTGGTACTACAAGCTTGCATTTTTCAGGAATCTTCCAAATTATGGTCTGGGGAAAGTGTGATTAAATGCGTTAATTTTTTTAACGCGTTATTTTTGTAAAATTAATCGCACTGAATTAACACGTTAAATCGACAGCTCTAGTTTAAAGTGACATATACTAACACAAGATGACGATGTGTTATATTCAGTATTGGGTATGGTACTTTTAAGAAGTAATCCACTACAAACTACTATTTACTTCTTTAAAATTGGCGAGCCATCTTGCCAAAAGTATTTTGTGTCAGAAAAAGTGTACTGATCACTGCAACCTTGTCTCATAGAAAAACGTTACAATAACTACCCTTTTGCATACGGAATTTTATGGGCCGCATTTAACATTTAGCCGCAGTTTCCTGTTAAAATTAACATTAGAGGTGCTACAACAACTGTGCGTTTCTTTCACTTTCACACAAATCATTAGTTCAAAGGCTGATTATGACTTTATAAACACTTGTCTAAACACATAGCACACACTACTTTGCTATGATATTGAAACACTTTCACTGTAACACATCATTTGAAACAACTATAATTTTTAATGCTTGTATTACATACTTATTTCAATATGAATAGCTTGTTTTTTGCTCACCAGATAGAGTGTTGAATATAAGATTCAAATTTGTTTTCGTCGTATTTGCTTTTAGGACACTATTGGTATGGTTTAGGTGTTGATTTATGGTAAGGATGTCTGTTTTGTTTACCTCTCATTTGCTTTTAGGACACTATTGTTTAGGTTTGGTTAAAAATTTAGGTTAGGGAGGAACATTGTACTCATTTAAACCTCCATCTAACACACCTTAATTAAAGGAAGTCACATGGGGTTACCTCCTTGTGGTCGCATTAATGTAGTTTCAGACGTGGAGGCAACTGGGATTCGTCCAAGTGGTGGTAGTGTGTGTTTTCTACTATTTAAATTGTCCTATTTGAAATTTTTTAATTAGAAAAGATTAATTTGAATGAATCATGGAAAACATGCCAAACAAACACAAACAAACATTTGTTGTGAAAGTACCTCAGGCTTTTGAGGTCTTACATTTTGAACTGTAAAGAGATATTTCCCTTGTCCCTCATACTTACACAGACATGTTCAACTGACAATCCCACAAATACCCGGATTTCTCTTGGCTGTGTTCCCGGCTTGTGACATTCAGAAAAGGAAAGAGAGAGAGTATATGTGTGCAGTCCACAGACCTTGCCTTATTCTCTGCCACTTGCTAGCTGACTGTGAATGCCAAGGTGCCTCAGGGCATTTGCAGGCTCACCACAGATTCACATGTTTCCCATCCTGCCCCTATGTCCTTTCATTACCTCTGAGGATTGAGGAAGGGGTCTCTCTCTCTCTCTCTCTCTCTCTCTCTCTCTCTCTCTCCTTTCATTTTCCTCAGGAGGAGACCACCATATGCTGATGTGACAGGAGCACAACTCTGGTCTTACTCCATCTGTGGACTGCCGTATGATGTAGAGACCTTAGACTGTCTCCAGGAGTTATGAGGAAAGGGCAGCATCTGAGGGTCAGTCTCTGCTCTGTCAGGGTCCTGGAGCAATAGGGGGAGTATGTCAGTTAAAGGAGGGGCGGGTCACAGACACCATGTTGACGTGCTGACCTACTTGGCAGGTCAGGTTGTAACAGACATGCAAAGTTTCAGTTTATCAGAGCTCTCTCTATTAAGCCCCATTCACAGTGCCAGTGACACACAGTGACAAAACGACAGGATCTCTTTTGTTTTTAGTGAAAGCAGAGCATCTTCCGGAAACATGAGCGACCAGCAACAGCCACTGGTGACAAGACGTGGGCGTGGCTTTATTGAAATATTAAACAATTTGAATATTAAAATTGCTAAATGTTTTCTTTTATGATAAGGGTGTGGATTACGCTTAGTCTACAGTTATTATAATAGAGGTCTATGGTCCCCATTTAGATAGCTACATAGTGCGTATGCAGATTAACGTACTAGAGGAAAGCTGAGAGCTGCATGTGTTTCTGAGTAAATGTGTTTCTGAGCTATGTTGAATCCTATTGTTTTTGCAAAATAAAGCTGCAATTAAAATAAATAAGTGTCAGATAAAGAGGTTAGGGAGAGTGGGAGGGATCAATTAGGTCTCAAGATTAATTAGTGACACTTTAATTACATTAGGAACACTGCTATGATAATTACACTGTCAAAAAATGAATAACCTTTAATATAACAAAAGCATTGCTGGGAACACAGTCATCAGCTAATACTGTAGGTTATTACTGAGTTGATATCATCAGCAATTCCATAGTGTAAGACTATGCTAACAAAATTCTAATTTGTACTATCTTGCATCAGGATAGTCCAACATGCCACGCCTTACTAAACAGTTAATTAGCTAATTAGTCAAAGACTAATTAGTTCTATTGCATGAAGTCCAAGCTGACTGTATGCAGTGCATGAAGCATTTAACGTCTAGGTTACGTATGTAACCTCCGTTCCCCGATGGAGGGAACGAGATGTTGTGTCAGAGAAGCGACACTAGGGGTCTCTCTTGAGCGCCGATATTCACCTCTGAACTATGAAAAAAGGCCAATGAGAGTTGGCACCCAGTATTTGCATGTCCCGCCCCCGGACATACGGGTATTTAAGTGGCGCAAATACGGGAGTTCATTCAGGATTTTTCTGAGGAGCCGGAAATGGTCTGGCTCAGCGACGTGGCAGGGGAGACACAACGTCTCGTTCCCTCCATCGGGGAACGGAGGTTACATACGTAACCTAGATGTTCCCCTTCTGTCGCTCTCTCCACGTTGTGTCAGAAAAGTGACACTAGGGGTCCACTTATAAAAGTGCCATGCACTGAGCCGTGTACGTGAACTGCTGATACAGTAGCGAGCAGGTATTCTTACGTGCAGGACGACCAACTGTATCAGGCTGCACGTACCCTTCCCCAATGCCCCATTTAAGCCATCAGGATTCCTTATCGTTACCCTGGAGGGGGGAACAAGGTGCTGGCCGCCAACCTGGGAACGGGCCAAGCCTGGCCGGGCCTCTTTTCTCTCTATGTTTCTCGCATAGAGCAACTAAGGCCGGGGCCCTTACACGCATTGAGGGAAGGGGGTCTTAGCCCTTATTCAGGGCGGAGAAGACCCTGCGGAGGCCACGCCTACCCGAGAGGGGAGGCAAGTTTAAGTGGCAAAACCATCAGAGGCCTGACTTAGGGCCTATGTGGAAAAGTTGGTGCGGTGGTGGATCCAGCATCATAGAGGGGGGAACATACAGCACGGCAACCGAGGCAGCCATGACTGCCTAAGGGAAACACGGGAGTCCGCTCGCCAGAGGGGAAAGAACCATGGTGTTACACACAGGGGGAGTCCGAAGGAGGCCTTACCTGTGGAACACCTATACCAGTACAGGGTAGCTTGCGGTACCCGCAGTGGCTTGGGTCGGCGAGTTCCTCTGCTGAACTGCGACCCACGAGGGCTGGGGAGGAATCAACCAGTGTCCCAGTTTACCCTGGTTAGGGGGAAGGGCGCTAGGTACAAGTGATTCACCCGGTCAGATCGTGGGCGTGCTACCGAGTTCTACGGGCTCGGTACCTGAGAAAACACGGGACGATACTAACTCAACTCGGAGATTGTAGAATCTCGCAAAAGTGTTAGGTGTTTCCCAGCCCGCTGCTCTACAAATGTCTGCTAGGGCAGTGCCCCAAGCCAGTGCCCATGAGGACGCAACACTCCTGGTGGAGTGGGCTCGGACCCGCAAGGGGGGGGGGCACGGCCTGGGTGTGATAAGCCAGGGAAATGGCG
The DNA here is from genome assembly GCF_025860055.1 of Xyrauchen texanus. Lineage (NCBI taxonomy): Eukaryota > Metazoa > Chordata > Actinopteri > Cypriniformes > Catostomidae > Xyrauchen > Xyrauchen texanus. The sequence continues at coordinate 13,195,402 of NC_068307.1, forward strand.
TCGACTACCCAGACATTCCCTTTCTGCTGTCCCCCAAAGCAGACGAAGAGCTGCTCAGAGCGTCTGGTGCTCTGTGTGCGGTCCAGATAAATACGCAAAGCACGCACTGGACACAGCAGTGAAAGGGCTGGGTCTGCCTCCTCCCGGGGCAGCGCTTGCAGGTTCACCACCTGATCCCTGAAGGGTGTGGTAGGAACCTTGGGCACGTAGCCCGGTCGCGGTCTTAGGATCACGAAAGTGTCTGCCGGACCGAACTCCAGGCAAGCGTCGCTAACAGAGAACGCATGCAGGTCCCCGACCCTCTTGATGGAAGCGAGCGCGATCAGCAGGGCGGTCTTGAGAGAGAGGGCCCTGAGTCCAACTGAGTCAAGCGGCTCGAAGGGGGGTCTCTGGAGTCCCGTAAGGACGACCGAGAGATCCCAGGAGGGGAACAGGTTAGGCCGGGACGGAGTTATCCTCCGGGCACCTTTTAGGAACCTGACGATTAAGTCGTGCTTACCAAGAGACTTGCCGTCTACCGTGTCGTGGTGAGCCGCGATAGCGGCGACATCCACCTTGAGGGTGGAGGGGGACAGCTTCCTCTCCAGCCTCTCCTGAAGAAACACGAGCACTGACCTAACTGCGCACTTCTGCGGGTCTTCGGCTCGGGAAGAACACCAGTCCGCGAACAGGCGCCACTTTAGAGCGTAAAGATGCCTGGTAGAGGGGGCTCTAGCTTGATTGATTTATCTATGACGGTCAATGGTAGGGCAGCTAGATCTTCTGCATCCCGTCCAAGGGCCAGACGTGGAGGTTCCAGAGGTCTGGGTGCGGGTGCCAGAGCGTGCCCCGTCCCTGAGAAAGAAGGTCCTTCCTCAGGGGAATTCGCCAGGGAGGGGCTGTCGTGAGGAGCGTGAGGTCCGAAAACCAAGTCCGGGTGTGCCAGTAAGGGGCTACCAGTATGGCTTGCTCCTCATCCTCCCTGACCTTGCATAGCACCTGTGCAAGAAGGCTCACTGGGGGAAATGCGTACTTGCGCAGCCCCGCAGGCCAGTTGTGTGCCAATGCGTCTGCCCCGAGGGGAGCCTCTGTCCAGGCATACCAGAGCGGGCAGTGGGAAGTTTCTTGGGAGGCAAACAGGACTACCTGAGCCTTGCCGAACCGGTCCCAAATCAGCTGGACCGACTGGGGGTGGAGCCTCCACTCTCCGCCAGGCAAGCTTTGTCTTGACAGCGCGTCCGCTATCACATTGAGGTTGCCGGGGATGTGAGTGGCGCGCAGTGACTTGAGTCGCTGCTGACTCCAAAGTAGGAGACGCCGGGCGAGCTGTGACATGTGGAGGGAGCGTACTCCGCCTTGGCGGTTTATGTAGGCTACGACCGTGGTGCTGTCTGTCCTGACTGGGACGTGTTTGTTCCGAATTAACGAGAGAAACTTCTGCAGGGACAGAAGAACAGCCAGCAGCTCTAGGCAGTTGATGTGCCAGCACAGCGGGCTCGGTTCCACCGGCCTGCGGCTGCGCGCCCGTTGCACCCGGCGCCCCAACCCAATTAAGAGGCGACGGTTGTGACCAGAACGCGTCGGGACACCTGCTGCAAGGGTACTCCTGCCCTTAGAAAGCAGAGGTCTGTCCAGGGTTTGAAGGTTTGGCGGCAGGCAGAGGTAACTTTTACGTTGTGCGTGCCGCGGCGCCATGCTCGTCTCGGGACTCGAGTCCGGAGCCAGTGTTGAAGTCGTCTCATATGCATCAACCCCATGATAAATACTTACTATACTTACTTATAGTAACGCTTATTCTATAAGACTAGGTTGATCATTTCAGCAGCAGAACTTTCAATTTAAGGTAGCCAAGGCTGGATTGGTAATCTGGCATACCGGGCATTTTCCCGGTGGGCCAACACACTTTAGGCCCAATCAGGGGTGGACTGGCCTTCGGGAGAACCTGGTGGGCTGGTCGCGAAATGGGCCGAATGGGCCACGATAAGCGGAAAAGGACAGCCCCCCACCCTAGTTGCTATGTAAATCCCGGGCCGATTTCTCTTCCCAATCCACCCCTGATGGTAGCCAAACTTATTGTGTGATCAGACTGGTTAAAGGTGTACTCAGTCTTTTTTTGTTTTTATTTTTTGATTATCTGGTGCTGGTAGATATGGTAGTTTTTTTGGACTTATACTGACACCTAGCAGTTATTATCTAAGACAAACACCAAAACTTTGTATATCTATCTTTCAGACACACAAAACAACGTTTTTATTCTATTCTATTCTATTCTATTCTATTCTATTCTATTCTGTTCTATTCTATTCTATTGTTGACCATCACAAAAATTCTTGACAAGTGGTTCACGGTAAGGCTGTTACTGAGAAGGCTGTGCATGTTGTGGCAGATTTAGCACTAAGGATGATCACACTCCAGGGATTATGTTGAGGCATTAATTTATATTAACATGGAAGATAACACCGAACTCTGCAATTAAACAAACTTGTTTTGAAAGAAGAGTCAAGGTCCAGAGAGAGAAACTGCTCATTATGCTAGTCTCTAGCATTGAATGCCATAACCCACATTTAAGAATCCAATCAGGCACTGATTTGATTTTGGAACACAAGTGTCCTCATCACATGTATCCAGCAATCTTAACGTTTTCCACTTCTGTTTTCAGCAAAATGGACTATTGTAAAGCTGTAATTTTTAGTAAAGACAAGTCCATTGTTAAATTCGAACTTATTAGAAAACAAGAACGTATTACTCCTGTTTGAAAGTGACTTCAGTTGCACATTGCCAGTTTTACAGTTGATATTCTGCATTTCTTGAACAGGCTTTTTGTAATCAAATATTTTCATATTACATAGTAATTGTGGTCTTGCACTAATGTATTTTGTATTATATAAATTGTACTATATAATTTTTGTTTGTTTATTGTTCAATTACAGATTGTTTCAATAATTTGTGGGGGTTTTAATTTTGTGAGTTCATTCTCTGTAATGATTTTGGAAATACTGGATGAGGTCTTAACCCTCCTATTACGATCAGAATCTGCATTCACCTTTTGTATTTGCAAATCAATTTTGACACGGGGGAATTCAAGCTTATAAATCATTCCTAACCTGATGATTTTCATCTAAAACTATATAGCAGCTAATTAATAAGTTCTTAACTGTTCATACATGTAAAAATATAAACATTTATGTCATGTTAACAGACAAATGTAAAAGTTATTAATCAATATATCTCAAATGCAATAGGAGGGTTAATGTGTCAGATATAACTTAAAACCTCTCCCACATCATTTATAGGGACCCAGAAAATAGTAAAAGAGCTAGACTTGAGAAGCAGAGAAGGGCATGTCAATAAAATTAACAAGATTTAAATGAGAAACAATTAATAAGAACTTGTGATATCTTAATTAAATATGTGTTTCATGATGTGTGAATTAATTCTCAACCAGCTCAAATCAAATTCTCTCATCCATCCAATGGAGGAACATGAACCAAGTGCAGATTAAGAACTGAGAGGCCCATGAGCCGGTACCCAATAGAGGCCCCCCCAATGATGTGTCACGTGACTATGCTCACTTTTATGCACTACAAGACGCTTGCCAGATTTGGTTGGATTTTTCAAATTGATGAAAATTTGGAGCAATATCTTTCACAGCCAGTGTAAAGGATTAAGGGAAAGGAGGAGGCGAGAACCGGCTTGACAATATAAATTATATTTAAATATAAAACTGAAAACAAAAGACACAAACACACATATGTCGGACAGCTGCCTGTAAACGCTCTCTCTCTCCCACACCACCGTCCGCAGTCGGCCTTTATCCCTCTCGGAGGCTTGATTAAAATCACGACCCGGCCCTCCTCCCTGTCACAGCCAGTTATATGTCATTTTTAATTATCAACAGTTCCTAAATCATGCATTATTATTAATAAGGATGTGCATGGTATTCAAATTCCAAAATCACTATTCACTTATTATGCACATGTTTAGAGGTCTTCAACCCGATCTGAGTCTAATGGTACCTGACAAACCTACAGGTTTTGGGCCATGTTTGGGTCAATTTTTCAAGTAGATTATAGGGCAGTTACAGGCTGTTCAAACGTGCGTCAAGGCCATGAGGTCTTTGATCATTGTGCCACAACTCACTGTAAAGTTTACAATAATTTTAATATTTATAAATGCATCTCAAGACACCTGCGCTCTGTTTTACAATTCGTTGTGCAGGACCATCACATTTTTTAAACACTGTTAACTTCAATAATTTCTAACAATAATTTCTATATTTATTAACACAGCTCGAGATGCCTGTGTTCTGTTTCACCATTTCTTGAAATGCATCAAGCTTTTTCAGTGCTGGTTTCACGAATCGAAATTCTGATGAAGTTCAGGTTGCAAAGAGGACTTAATGCGACTGTTACACATGAATCCAGATAGTTTTTCACCTGGCAAAGTTTTTGCACTTGTTAAATGGTGAACCAATGTTTTCCCCCTTTTGCTCTGGTGTGCAGACAATAATTACACAAGTCAAAAATGCTGAATCATTTAAAAATCAAATCATCCCGAAGAAGTCCTATAATCTGTAGCATTTGCTGCCTCATGGAAAGAGAACATGCCTGGGCAGAATTATGCATTTCCATTTATTACTGTAAGAATAGGACTATATGGTTGGAGGCAGTGACTATTTGTGTATTATTATTTTTGTTCGACTTTAATGTGACTTTATCATTTGAACATATTTGCTATTTAGGCTCATAGCTCACTGTGCACTTTATTCCCTGCTAATCTGAGATTGTGTTTGACACATCCATGGCAATTCTTTATTCCCGAGTCTCAACAAATAACACTATAACCGTTCATGAACTCTTGCGATTAACCAAATATTACAAAAGGTTACCATGCACATATTTATGGTATTAAGGAGTGGTAGAGTGGTGGTGGCGTAGTGGCTAAAGCACAGGGCTGTTAATCAGAAGGTCACAGGTTAATCAGAAGGTCATTGGTCCTAACCCCACGGCCACCACCATTGTGTTCTTGAGCAAGGCACTTAACTCCAGGTTGTTCCGGGGGGATTGTCCCTGTAATAATTGCACTGTAAGTTGCTTTGGATAAAAGCGTCTGCCAAATGCATAAATGTACATTTAAATGTAAGGTACTTTTCTCTTTATCATTAAACATTAAATGCATGGAGGACTTAAACATATTAAAGGCCTCTATACTGACAAATTCTGTCGCTTATATGAATTTAAACCATCAGCTGTGTACACAGCCAGGGTAAACTGCACCTTATCTTTGTATTTGGAAGCATTTACTGAATCAGACGCTGTTCTCTGTAGTCCTTCAAACAAAAGCACTGGACGTGTGAGATGCAGAATCCCTGTGTGCGCACTCGAGTGCCTGTGATTGCGCTGCTGTCATCCAGCACACATTCGGCCGAACAAATGGTATTTCACATAAGGCTGACATTTACGTGGATATATAATAGGTATCTCAAAATAAATAAATAATTTTTAGATTTAGAGCTCGGGGCCCTTTGGGTTTAGAGGCCCCTGGGCAACGGCCCAATCAGTACGGTGGTTAATCTCTCCCTGATCTGAGCAAATTCACCTAATGAAAATTTTATTAATTGAGCTGAATGTTTTTAATTTTCCTCTTAGTGGTATTTACTAACCAACTCTACAGATCCCTACAGAAAAATATTTGATCAAAATTCTTTCTCCTGTCTTCTTTGTATCTTTGTATACATGAGTAATGGTGAACTAGTATGTTTTTTTCTTTCTTCCTTTCCTTTTTTTTGGCTTTATCAGGCTTGGGGGCCCCCCACAATCCTGAATATGTGGTAACCTACTTTTTTGCAACTGTAAGCAATCAATCAAGCTATTATAAAGAAGCTGAATGATTCAGTTTATGCAGTATGAGTGCATGTGTACAGTAATTACATGGAAATATAATGTCATATTTTTGAGAGAGCTTCCTTTTAGCACTGACAGTCCTGAAGGTTGCAGCCCTTCTATCTCACAGCTGTTTTTCTCACTGTCTTGTCACACACACTTCTCTCTCTGAGTCTGTCAGTCCTCACCTTGCACACACAGCCACTTGCACAAACTTACATACTGTGTTTGCATGCTTGAGTGCTCCCACATACAGTGTATGTATGCATTTGTGTTCACATTAGTGCATGTGTGATGTGACGTGCTGAACTTCAGAGTTCAGAATAACAGGATGTAGAGCTAATATTAAATAAGGCTTTGAATAATGTCTTAACCCATCAAAGTGGGTCTTCCTTCCATTGTTGCGGAAGCCACTTAGAAAATATAGTTTGTCGAGCTACAGGCTGCTATAACTTAATTTAAAGTAGTTCAACTACCAGTGGCATGCACAAACTTCATGAGGGGCAGGGGAAGAAGGATAAAAAAGGGAGTATTAATTAAGTTTTAATGAGTAGTACTTTTTTATACTTATTTTTTATTGCTTTTACTGTATTAAAGTATTTCCTTTTTTGATATACATATCTTAATTTTTCCATTATATGTTCATCACAAATAATAGCCTATTCTGTTGCCTTTCTCACAAAAACTACTATGGTATTACAATGTTTTTTAAACATGGTCAGTGGGAATGCCATGATTTTGACCCGTGCTATAGTAAAACCATGGTATTTTTGAAATACCATGGACTGCCATGAACATACCATGAAATATAAATATAATCATTCAGTACCATAGTATTACCCTTGTAACACAAGAAATGCAACTGCTCCCATTATAATTAATATATATTAATTATAATATGTGTGATGTCGGAAATGCTGGAGCAATAAGGTATTGTTTTTTTTTATGAACTTACACTACAATGCTGTACTTAGAGTGGAATTTTTATCTGACCTGTTACCCTCCTGAGACAACGCCGCTTTAATGAACACTGCTTCCTTCATACAGTTATCATTTTCTTTAGCTTCATCATGATGGATTAGGATTGAAAACAAAATTGTCACTTAAAGCTATACTACTATATAGCCTACTATTGATGAAGTTACTGTTTACAAACAAACGCTCTCCAGCGGCACTTCCTCTTTTTTCATCATAGAAAATAACTTCTCATGGATCAATGTCATTGTTATTGTGTCTTCTCTGTTAAAGGCAACTCAACCTCATGCCATACAAGATGCGTAGTACTTTGTTTCTTCTGCTGAACACAAACAAAGATTTTTAGAAGAATGTCATAGCTCTGTTGGTCCTCACATTGCAAATTAATGGGTAACAACATTTTAAAGCTCCAAAATCACATATAGACAGGGGTGGAAAAAGTACTGAAACAGTACAAACACCTGTCTGAAAAACTACTCAATTGAGTTGCTCATTTAAAAGTACTCATGAGTAGTGAGTATTGAGTACTGAGTTGCAAAAGCTATGCCCATTTATACTAAAAACGTTTGGGTTACTGTCCCGTGTTACCAAGTTCTACGTGCTCAGACATGAAGAAACACAGGCCAGGGCCAACTCAACCGTCGGAGGTTATTGGTCTCACAAAAGGTATTGGGTGTTGCCCAGCCCGCTGCTCTGCCCATGTCTGCTAGAGAGGCGCAGGTGGCCAGTGCCCACGAGAATGCCACGCTTCTCATAGAGCGTGCTCGAACCTGCAATGGGGCGGGCACGGCCTGGTTCTAGAAGGCCGGTGCAAGGGCTTTGATGACGTTGTGGACAAACCTCTGTTGGGGACAGCAGACAAAGAGCTGCTCGGAATCATCTAGAGCTCCATGTGCGGCCAAAATAGTTGCCCAAAGTACGCACCGGAAACGGCAACGATAAGGCTGGGTCTACCCCTCCTGGGGCAGTCGCTTGCAGGTTCACAGTCTGGCCCTGAAGGGGGACAGTAGGACCCTTGGGGTCTTAGTGTGACGTGAGCATCTGCCGGACCGGGCTCCAGGCAAGTGTCGCTGGAAGAGGGGGGGCTTGACAAGGGGCTTAACATCCACCGTATTGCGGTTGGCCGGTATAGAGGCTACACTGTAGGCTCACTGGGGGAAATGCATATTTACGCAGCCCCCGAGGCCATCTTTGTGTCAGCGCATCTTTCCCGAGGGGAGTCTCTGAAAGGGAGTACCAGAGCGGGCAGTGGGAGTGGCTGTGAGCAGCGCCCTGACCCAAGGAACTAATCATCTATCCGTAAGGTTTGAGGGGAGCACGGAGGATTCCAGTTCAGCCCCATGCTCACGACGGCCTGGGCAAGCATATTGGCCATCTGCACTTCGGCCTTAAATTCGGCAGGCCGACCTGAAAGTGGCAGCCCAGTCGAGTCAACCGTGTCAGACGCTGCAACGCTCTCCGATGCAGCGGCGACATCATCATCCAGCCTGGGGGATCCAAAGGAGACACCAGACTGGCCGTGGGGTGAGCCGGTCTCATCTCGGATCTGGACGGAAGCAAACGAGCGTGCTGGGTGGCGGGTGGTTCGTGGGCTTTTACCTGGTGAAGTTGTGTCCACTGAACTCAAAATTGCCTCCATCTCCAGCCGGGGCGAACTCTATCCCGTGGGTGGCTGGAGTAGCGTTTCCTTTCAGAAAGGAAAGCGGCGACCGCAAAGTTGTCATGGTCAAGTTCTAGCAGTGAGAACATGAACCATCCACAAACGCTGCCTTGGTGTGATTGTGACCCAGACACACGAGGCAGCGCCTATGACCGACAGAGGCAGAGAGATATCTGCCGCATCCAGGAACTACACACAGGTGAAAAGGCATCTTCAAAAAGACACGTCTTTAAAAAGACATTCAATGCCAAATGTGTTACACTTTTAGAGAAAATTATACACTTTTAGAGGATTTATGCTCTTTTATAAGCACTGTAGAAGCGCCCAGGGGCATAGACTGCATGGCCGTGCAGAGAAGAGAACGCTGCTGGTAACGCGCCATAAGGTCCAACAGCAAAAGCTTTGTAGAGGTGAGTGGATCAGTCATGACCACCAGTTCCCTGGACACACAACCGCTTGGCTCAGAAGAAAAAATCTGACTAAACAGATGCACGATTCCCTCCTTTTATACTTGTATGTCCGGGGGAGGGACATGCAAAATCTGTGTGCCAATTCTCATTGGCCTTTTCTCAAAGCTCAGAGGCAACTGAGGCTCTCAAGAGAGACCCCTAGTGTCTAGATTGAGTGAGTGATAGAAGGGGAACTATGTTGTCTGATGTACTTGTCAGCAGCACCCTCTAATAAAACATTCCAAGTGCCATACTTGTGTAGAGTTGGTTTTGGCCCAAAATGGACAGAGGGGCGTGAGATCTTACTCAAGTGTTCCATGTGCCACCTGCTGGATATCGTGAGAAATGGAACATAATATTTCAATTCTAAGCCCACCTGGATATGTTGTGTGATTTCACGCGATTGATTGCCTGAAGGCGCATGAACATCCATGCGTCTTTAAAGGCCACATCTGTGTAAGATAAACAGACACAGGTAAAACTTTTCATCTGACAAAATCAATCAGATATGAAGCAGAGCATTTGTAAAGAATAAAATATACCCATGTATTTATTGTAATAATAATGTAGGTCTATACTTTCTTATTGAACAGATTGTCTTTTGAAAGGAATGGAAAATCTATTTTACTTTTAAATTCAAAGTTGGCCAAGACGCTAAAAGACATGCATGAGAGTATGTAAGTCTGTCTGATGGTGTACATCCTGTTTATCAAGGTAGGCTGTCTTGCAACCCAGACAGACTCTACAGCGTGTGATTCGACTTAAAATCAGATGAGCTTTCTAGTGAGTTGACTCGTGTTTGAAATCTGCCGTGTTCACCCCGCACTTAATGTCACCATTCAGATGAACACTCTGAATATGATCTTTCGAGTGGTTGCTCATTCTGAGGCAGAAGCTGCTAAGATTAATGAATCTCAGGAACAATGATTGGCTTTCAAAGTCTCTGATCCATGTACTCATAATGCTCTGATGCTGAACAGAGGATATGCACATAAGCAAAGGAACCACCCACATATGTCTACTCTTCTGTGGCTCACATTAATCACACCATCATTAATGTCAGCTTTAATTTTCTCAGTCTGACTCGTGCGTATTTACGCACACTCCATTCCGAGCATTAACACTTCTCTCTAGAGCAAATTCTTATACAGGCATTTCAATGAAGCCAATCCACATCGGTACATATTTTGTCAGACTGTAGGATCAAAATACAGCTGTATCAGGAATTAGAGAATGTATAAGGAAGACTTGGAACTGCTTTTACTCTTCACAGGCAGGCTTCTTAGTGCCCCCTAGCTGTTCAGTGAATTGTTTCTTTCTTATACGTCTAAAATAGGTGATCTATTTTGGCTTTCATGCTGAAGGTAGGGTCTGTCCCTCCCCTGTTCCGTCCATTCATGTTTTATTAATGCCATATGCTCTTGGGTATGGAATCATTTTAAAACATCTCACCAGGTCATCCTGTTCATTGTCACAAATCAAATTAGCCTAGCGAACGATTAATCTTCCCGTCGAACACACTCTGCAAGGCGGCTGACACCTTATTCATTTACTTAATTAGATCTCTTATTAGGTGTCGCAGTCATCCACGTTAATTACAGCTTTCTTTGACTCTTGCACTTTTAAGTCGGCATTGCAAACTATTTGCACAAAGTAAAGGCATGCACAAAAAGGAGATTAGAAGTAATGAATTGGATTAATGTTTTAAAGCAGGTGGTAAGGGAATGTGTTGCTTTATTTGCTTTAGTTATGGACATGATGTAGATGCTAATGAACTTATGCTGTGCAAATATTAAAAACAGATAAATATGTGGATTAACATAATTAAACAATAGACTGAATATTTTCTTAATGTAAAATATATTTAGGTGTTGAAAGAAATCAACTTGGTCTTTATTCAGTTCTTTGTTCTATATTGAGTTTTGACTTTCTAATTTGTCCTTAAATAATCTCTTTTCTTTCCCTCCTTTAGTTTTAGGATATAAGGAACAATGGGCTCTGATCAAGCCTTTCATTGAAGCACAACAATTATGAAACTGCAGTGAAACACAATTGATGTAATTGTGTAACATTAACATGTGTTTCCCTAATTTACAGCTTTGTGTCTTAAAATTTCATGAATTTAAAATTCTATGAACTTCAATGGATTCAAAAACATTTGTATTTCTCTAAAGCTGTACATACATTGTAGGGCTTACATTTTAGAAGCTGTTGAGACTGTATGCTGTATGTCTATCCAAATGTAAAAAAAAAGAAAGTTACATAAAAATACAAATACTAATGAGATCACGTTATTTTCCTATATGCCTTCCTTTCAAAATATTATGCCTAAACATAAGAGATAAGGGCTGTTGATTTTAATGCATTAATTATTTTAAAAATAATGTGTTAAAAAAATAATACTAATAATAATGTACACTGAATATAATATAGTCTAGCCTATCCTACCATCAGAGAAATAGAGCGCAACAGTCCTGCCCAGTTTTTGAGCTGTCTGGGATCTGGAAGTATTTCTCCCATCCATTTTTTCTATAGACTTTCCATTAAGTCCTTCATAAAAGAGTTCTTAGCCATGAACTGAACCAACCAGATCCAAGACCAATCAAAACAATAAAAACTTTGATTTGAAGCAAAATGTATTTTAAAATCAGGAAAACAGATGTAGGTACAAGATTGTGTACTTACCATCTTTCACGAGCGTACAAACTACAATCCCTTGAAGCATTGTGAATAGGGATTGCACTGATCCGATAACTGGATCGATATTGGCTCCGATACTGAATCTTTTAGGTGGATCGAGTATTGGTCCGATGAGCTGATCCATATCCGATACTGCGTGTTAGTCATGCTTGTTACTGTCAAGCTCAAAAAATTACATAAAAGAACCATTAAAACACCATTAAAGCTGTTCATATGACACGTGCATTTTATTCAAAGCCACTTGAAGACGTACGATAGCTCCGTGAATCAAAAAGGCTGTGTTTAATAAGTAAATATATAAAATGCACACACAGCTGCAGCGCGTTAGTGAATGGCGCTGCTCTGTTTACACATACACTCGCGGCTATTTTTAGCCTTCACAGCGGTGTGCAATATTTGAGCGCTACTCACGAAAATCATCTTAGATGTAGATGTTCAAAAGTTTAGTTCACTTATAATATGCATTTAGAACAGCACCGGAGGTGCCTTTTACCAGAATTTGAAAAAGAAGGTAATTAAACAACTGTGAACTTGCCTACAAACAGACTTACAAGACTTCCTGGAGAGTTCAGAATGTCAAAATAAAAGATGAGGGTTTAAAAGTTAAAGGTGCACGATTGAGATAAACTACTATATATTACTATTATGATTTATTATTATTATTATTATTATTATCATTATTTTTAAACAAATAAAAATATTTAAGTTAAATGGGTTATAAAAAATAACTGTGTGAATGAAAAGTGGACTGCTGTCTTAAAACTAAATTGAAAAAAAGAGAGAAAAAATATCTGAATTCTTCAGATAATAATAATGTGTAGTTAGAGGTTTGTGTTTCTTTAAATATTAAAGAGCACACCCAATTAGTTCCACACAATAATGTAAAGATATTCTAAACTGATTATGCAAAAAACAACACTGGTATCGGATTGGGATCCGATATCTGAATCGGATTAGAAGAGAAAAAGTGGTATCCCCAATTGTGAATAATGTAATAGAATAAAAAAACAATGGAGATATATATATAAAACTTTTTATCCTGCAAAATATTCAGATATACTATATATACATACATATATGTAAATGTAGGGTTTAGGGAGGCCAGCTCGATGCGTCATTCACAGTGTCATGGAAGTGGGTGCTCGCTGCTGGACTTGTTGGGTGGGCTTTGTTGGCCGCTGTTCTGTTATTGGTTGATCTGTCTATTTTGGACCATGGCTAGTGTAGTTGTTATATTGACACTATAATTAAATAATGCAGACTGATGGCTTCGACAAATGCATATACCATCAATAAACAAACTTTGGAGTTCACATGAGACATACAATTATGGAATGTTTGCATCCAGAACCAGACTGTTAAGATCCATTCAAGCTAGAAGTACCCCCTTCTTGTTTTACGAGTTTTAGTCAGCAGGTGGTAGTAAGCGCAAATCCAGCTGTACAGGCAATGCGCAGCTGTACATGCAACAAACCACACTTAATGACAGCAGACACATTTAAACATAGCTAAACACAGCTAGGGGTCTGGAGACGTGTTGTTCTAACACCTGTGGCACATCGCACACTGAAGCTGAGCGTGAGCAGCGCTGGAGCAGCGTATAAGGACAACAAAAGCAGCAAGTGTCGCTTGTGCTTTCAGACCGGCAGTGACAGCATTTATGTTGTATAAACTGCGACACTGTATACAGAAAGTACATTTATAAAATGGTTATCAGGAGCGAGCTTTTGAAAAGATTTTCAAATGCGATCGTCTTGAATTATTATTTACATGATGCTGGTGTAACCTCATGCAATCTTGAAGAATTCTTTCATGTAGTGACAGCAACACAGTAAGCTCTGCACCTCACAAACATCATGTGGTGTGTATGTATTTGTTAACCTCTGCTGTTAGCACTTGGCTGTGTATGGGAATTGCTGTTAAGCCTGTAGACTTACATTCTATATGTAAAGAATAATTGACAATGGACCGCTGAATTGTTTAAAAATAATGCACACCCAGGGGCCTGGGCAGCTCAACAAGTAAAGACGGTGGTACTCTGGAATTGCAAATTCGAATCCAGGGCATGCTGAGTGACTGCAGCCAGGTTTCCTAAGCAACCAAATTGGCCCGGCTGCTAGGGAGGGTAGAGTCACATGGGGTAACCTCCTCGTGGTTGCTATAATGTGGTTCGCTCTCGGTGGGGCACGTGGTGAGTTGTGCGTGGATGCCACAGAGAATAGCGTGAAGCCTCCACACGAGCTATGTCTCCGTGGTAGCACGCTCATGTGAGATGAGATGCGCAGATTGATGGTGTCAGACGTGGACGCAACTGAGATTCATCCTCCACCACCTAGATTGAGGATTGAGTCACTACACCACCACGAGGACTTAGAGCAAATTGGGAACTGGGCATTCCAAATTGGGGAGAAAAAGGGGAGAAAATCAACAACAAAAAAGAAGACAAAATAATGCACACCCAAGGTGGTAATGTGGTCACGACGCACAGCATAGTAACTATGCTCGTGTGTGTGTGTGTGTGCACGCACACTTGCATATATATGTGTTTGAGCATGCGTGTGCGGATGTGTATGTTTGAGCATTTGTAAGTGTGACGGAGACGAAGGAGCGTGAGGGCGCTTTTTAACCGAAATTGAAATATATGTAGGATATTTAAGAGTGTTTGACATTCTTAAGCAATTTACTTTAACCAACGCCTTTGTTTTAACTGGTTATTTTGCTGTGGTAGCCTGTAGAGCATAAATAATTTGGCGAAGTGATATGAAACCATTATGCAAGTTAAGACTTCATAGCCGTGCGTTTCCTTGAAAAATAATTGCACACCTAAGAACGCCCGTGAACCAATCAGAATCAAGCATTCAACAGACCCGAGTTATAAAATATTATATAGGCCTACTGTACAGTATTTACTTTATTGTATTTATTATATTATTATATTCATTGTATATGTATTATTATTAAAATCATAAGTTTTTATTATAATTTAATCATTATGTATTGAATAATAAACATAATAGATTGATAGCCCTACTAGAGATACACTGCAAAATAAAATTAACCTAAAAATATGCATCGTGTGATTAGTTTTTTCTAGTCAAAATGATTATTTAACATGACAGAATAAACCTAAATTCATTATGTTACACTAACAAAGCTCATTTTTAGGGTTAAATCAGGTAGAAATAGCTACTTAAGGGAACAGATGCAGGTTACTACTAACAGTGTACACATATGACAAAAAGAGGCCCAGTGAATCAAAACAAGACTTTATATACAGCATAGAATGTACACAAACTGCCGACCCTGATTTATTTCTCCAGTGTGTAAGAGTACCCTTCAAAATAGTTCATTGTGAATCTACAGCTAAATTTAGAATTACACTGTTCTATTTAGTTATGATTAAAGGAACATCCTTCATCCAGCAATGACCCCTAAGGAATGAACCCTTTCTTTTGGGATCTATTGTGCAAATATTTGCAAATTACTTTCACACTCACAAATGTACAATAAAGAAAACAACGATAAAATACTAATTAAAGATGCTCAGAAATTGCCATCATAATTTACAAAATTGCAGCAATAAGTTAATTATCAATAAGTCTGTTGTTGCAGAAAACTCCCACAAGAGGAAAATAAAAATGAATAAAATGCAGTAAGCTGCATTCAGATGGGCCAGTCTCAGCTTGAGTGAGTTTAAGGAAAGAGCTTCTCTTCATAGAAGCGGGAATCAATTGCCTTTGCCTAGAGAATGAACATTTTCTACATTTGAATTAAATAGCTGAACAAAATGAGTGGGAGAAAATGAGTAAGTAAACATAGTTGTGCTGCAAGCATTGAGTTTCTGCATGTATAGTCCAAATCCACTATAGGGAAGTTTTTGGACCGCTGTCAAGAGCGAATCTAATGATGCAGCAGGAGTATAGTGTTGACCTGGATTTTAGAACCCGTTTACACATGGTATTAAGATACATCTCGGGTGATCCGATCACATGTTATTTACACACATGACACATCACTGTTTACACCTGGTATTACCATGTGTCTCAAATGCGTCTCTTGTGACCACTTGTGTTCAGATTTTGAGGGGATGGGCTCTGATTTCATGACAACATAAATCGATCACTATGTAAGTGTGTTACTACATGATAATTAACCGCAAAAATGTTAGAAAGGACAAGGAAGACGTGAAAAAAACTGGCAAAAACACTCGAAAGGGCTGTTTTCAATCACATCTCTGCCTTTTCCCTCACAAAACAAGCTGCACTGATTACACTTTCTTTTGTTTGATGCATGCACAGAGCCCTGTACACTTTTGTAGCTAAGTAGTGTTGAACCCCCATGCTGCTGCCGCAGAGGAAGTACATAGACTTGCTACTGCTAGAACATACACAGACATATTGAGTTAAGCATGTGAACATGCTACTGCTGCACAATTAGAAAAACACAAGTCATGCTGCATCAAGCATGTATGACATGCTGTTGAACAATTAAACATAAATACAATCCCCACGAAGCGGATCTAGACCAGTGCAGCTGGGGAAGTGGAGGGTTTCAGAGAAAACTCTCTCAGCGTGCTGCAGTGAAGCCAGCAAACTGAGCATATTTCAATGTAAGGCAAAGACATAGAGAGAGAGAGAGAGAGAGAGAGAGAGAGAGAGAGAGAGAGAGAGAGAGAGAGAGAGAGAGTATGCAAGTTGGTTGGCTACCTGACTAGATATCAAAGGACCTATCAGCTTACACCATGTGAGCCAATTGGCTTGACATTTCACATGTGAGCGAGCTGATTGGCTAAGAGCTAACAAGTTCAAAGAACATCTTGAGCCATTCAGAGTTTCATGCCAGAACTTAGTTATTTAACATAATGGTAAGATATAAAATGGTTAGTTATAAAAGAGAATTAAGTAGACTTTAAATTAAACACTGTCAAGAAATAAAGATTAAAAACAATCAATCAAAACAAAGATGGTGCACACACAAGTTTTTGAGGCTCTAGATGTTGATATAATATTGCATATTCATTTCTGATATGGAAAAAAAGTTAAAAGAAAAATCAGTGCTCTAAAAACAAGAGCATAAATAATTAAATAAGAAAAATTAGATCAAGAGTAGAAAGAGTATTTTGGTGTTAAACATGTCAAGTGCCAGACGAATAATATATTTTGCCAACAAATTCAGTTATTTTAATGAGAGACCATATTTTTGTGTAATTCAGATTGACACTGGCTAAACACAATAAACAAATCTTCTTTGTGAGCCTTATAAAGCTACATAAACTTTGAAGACAAGATATTTTGGATTAATTTTATTCTTTATAGTAAATCAATTATTATCAGGCCCTTTTTCCTGATAACGTTGAAAATCACACTGTTATTACAATCTTATATTATGTTGTTTGCTATTTTACAATGGAGCAATGGTTATTTCCCAAACCAGCATTTACAGCAGATAGCTCACAATCAAGTAAAACTTAAGAGCACTGGTGGTGTAGTGGTCTAAAGCCCATAACTGGTAATCTGGTAATTAGAAGGTCACTGGTTCGATCCCCACAGCCACCACCATTGTGTCCTTGAGCAAGGCACATAACGCCAGGTTGCTAAGGACTTTGTAAGTCGCTTTGGATAAAAGCGTCTACCAAATGCATAAATGTAAATGTAATTAAGGCCAAAACTTACATCAGTATCTCCGGTAGTTTGTCTCCCCAACACAAAGAAGTGTGTTGTTCTCAAATATAGTGTACAATGGCTTTCTGGCAATATGACAACAATGAAAATGTTATCTCTGATAAACTGTTACAGCAAGTGTAAGGATCTGTTTAAGTTGTACATAAAGGATTTAGGAGTGGTCCAAGAATCTTATAAATTAGGAATGTTTTTACATATTGCTTAGATACCATGATGCATAGATAACAATGCTTTTGGGAAATATTAAGATTGTTAATGAAGTACATAGACACCAAATTCTTTTTTAAATGCAGTTGTCATCAGTACACAGTTGCTACCTCATGCTAAAACAGCAAGCTAAATAGATGTTTACCAAAACATGTTGAACAATTTCAGATATTTCAGATGACGTATCTCAGATTTTCAGTAAAACCTGTCGAAATATTACCCTGAGCTTAATA
Organism: Xyrauchen texanus; assembly: GCF_025860055.1. NCBI lineage: Eukaryota > Metazoa > Chordata > Actinopteri > Cypriniformes > Catostomidae > Xyrauchen > Xyrauchen texanus. The sequence goes on from NC_068307.1 coordinate 13,213,168, forward strand.
TGTTGGAGGAAGGTTGAAATCTAGCAAGATACAGCGACCACAATTTTCTGTGTGTCCCACAAGGGAAAGAATTATCATTTTATTAATTTGTTTTGAGGGAAGATGGAGAAGAAAATAAACCAGAGAGGAAATGTATTATTACGGTCAAACCTTCGCACAGTCCTGAACTTGTTAATCTTTTGACTGTAAAGACTTACCTTTTTTTGGCCCAACTGTAATGTACATTGCAGTAGATGGACGTTGCATTTTTGGATTTCAGATGAAACCAGGGCTTAATTTTTCATTAAGAATTGCACTAGAGAAACTGTAAATTTAAAGAAAATGTTTTTGTATTGCATAATTGTTACATTGTAATAAACATTTTATTACAATAATTCTTCAATAACAAATATTACCTACTGTAGATACTAACTGACCAAAACATCCAAAGGTGGATGAAACCTACATTTTGGCCATGTAAGTGATATTTTGGATTTAATATTTGGATCAATATTATTACTTTTTAAGTGATAGCTCTATTGTTTTTTCCACATTTGTAATAATAACAAATAGATGTGATGCAAAAATCTGAATATGGGCCTTATTCTACAAATAATCAATATTCAAATTGAGCAATTACTTTGCTGCTAATAGAACCATTTCATATTCATATAGTGAATTTGGCAAGAGTTTATACGTTGAAGCATGTGTGAGCATCAGTGTGGCAGCGGGGGTGTGGTCAAGCGCCCGTCCGGGAGAGGAAAGCGGTAAGGGCGCTTACACCTGAGCTAAATTATGCCTAAACACCTGTCTCTAATTCCAGTGAGCACGAGGAGAGCGGCATAAAAACAGAGCCTCCAGACGGGGAGAGAAGACAAGCAGACCCAGTGTTTGTGTGTGTTCGTGTATTTGTGTGTGCAAAACATAATTAAAAAGGACGTACCTTGAGAGGAAGACCTGTTTCCTGTCCTCCTTCACTAGTATAGTGTTACACTGGTGCCGAAACCTGGGAGGAGGGACCTTCTAATAGTAAAAATGAAATTCAGTTCGTTCTCGATCTTAGAGCAAAACTCCACACACTGGGGCGATTAACACAGGAGAATTTGCTCCAAGCTCAAGAACGCCAACGCCGGCTGTATGACAGGGGTGCTCGGCTACGGGAATTTGCACCGGGAGATAAGGTACTTGTGTTACTCCCAACATCGAGCTCTAAATTACTCGCCAAGTGGCAAGGACCCTTTGAGGTCACACGACGAGTCGGGGATCTCGATTATGAGGTTAAACGTACCGATAGAGGGGGCGCACGTCAAATTTATCACCTCAACCTCCTGAAATTATGGAGGGAGGAGGCAGCCTCTGTGACGTTGGCCACGGTAGTTCCGGAGAGGGCGGAGCTCGGGCCGGAGGTAAACAAAAACTACAATCTCAACACTCCAGTTACTTGTGGAGACCAACTCTCACCGCGGCAGCTCACAGAGGTTTCTGAATTACAAAAGGAATTTGCGGATGTGTTTTCCCCTCTACCGGGCCGTACAGACATCATACAGCACCACATCGAGACCGAGCCGGGCGCGGTGGTGCGTTGCCGCCCCTATCGCTTACCCGAACATAAAAAGAAAATAGTACGGGAAGAATTAGATGCGATGCTTGATATGGGCGTAATAGAGGAATCCCACAGTGATTGGTCCAGCCCGGTTGTTCTTGTTCCCAAGAGTGATGGGTCTGTTCGATTCTGTGTGGATTACAGAAAAGTCAACGCGGTGTCTAAATTTGACGCGTACCCAATGCCCCGTGTTGATGAACTGCTCGATCGGTTAGGCACTGCTCGATTTTATTCGACCTTGGATTTAACAAAGGGTTATTGGCAGATCCCCTTGACACCAATGTCCCATGAGAAAACAGCCTTCACTACACCGTTTGGGTTACACCAATTTGTGACGCTTCCTTTCGGTTTGTTTGGGGCACCAGCCACGTTTCAGCGACTCATGGATCGGATCCTCAGACCGCACACCGCGTACGCCGCTGCCTATTTAGATGATATTATCATTTATAGCAATGATTGGCAGCGGCACATGCAACATCTGAGGGCCGTCCTGAGGTCGCTGCAGCGGGCGGGGCTCACGGCAAACCCTAAGAAGTGCGCGATTGGGCGTGTGGAGGTACGGTATCTGGGGTTCCACTTGGGTCATGGCCAGGTGCGGCCCCAAATTGATAAGACCACGGCGATTGCGACTTGCCCTAGACCGAAGACCAAAAAGGGGGTGAGGCAGTTCCTGGGGCTGGCTGGCTATTATAGAAGGTTTGTGCCTAATTATTCGGATGTCACCAGCCCGCTGACTGACCTCACTAAAAAGGGGGCTCCAGATCCGGTTCAATGGTCGGAGCAGTGTCAACAGGCGTTTATGCAGGTTAAAGCTGCACTTTGTGGGGGCCGCTTCTTCATGCACCTGACTTCTCTCTCCTTTTATTTTGCAGACGGACGCTTCAGACAGAGGGCTGGGGGCCGTACTCTCGCAGGTGGTGGAGGGGAGGAGCGCCCGGTGCTGTACATTAGCCGTAAGCTCTCCTTAAGGGAGACTAAGTACAGCACTGTGGAGAAGGAGTGTTTGGCCATCAAGTGGGCGGTCCTCACCCTCCGTTATTACCTGCTGGGGCGGGCCTTCACCCTCTGCTCGGATCACGCCCCACTCCAGTGGCTCCACCGCGATGAAGGATACTAACGCCCGGATCACCCGTTGGTATCTGGCTCTCCAGCCCTTTAAATTCAAGGTGGTCCACAGACCGGGGGTGCAGATGGCTGTCGCCGACTTTCTCTCCAGGAATGGGGGGGGAGTGGTAGACAGGCCAGATGGTGCCCCGGCCTGAGTCGGGCGGTGGGGGTATGTGGCAGCGGGGGCGTGGTCAAGCGCCCGTCCGGGAGAGGAAAGCGGTAAGGGTGCTTACACCTGAGCTAAATTATGCCTAAACACCTGTCTCTAATTCCAGTGAGCACGAGGAGAGCGGCATAAAAACAGAGCCTCCAGACGGGGAGAGAAGACAAGCAGACCCAGTGTTTGTGTGTGTTCGTGTATTTTTGTGTGCAAAACATAATTAAAAAGGACGTACCTTGAGAGGAAGACCTGTTTCCTGTCCTCCTTCACTAGTATAGTGTCACAATCAGTTTCCAGGTAAAATGTTCACAGAGTGCAAACATGTCTAATGGGGGATGGCGCTGGTTAGTAATTTGGCAGAACTAGATAATTTACAGGTTGGATGAAATTTCTGAAGCTACATGCCGATTTCAAGTGTAACCACGTTGCATTTCCAGATTAATGACTGAAAACAAGAAATATGTCAGGTAAGTGGTTTAATTGATGCTTATGATGCAGAAACTCAAATAAGTTCCATATTCCAATAAGGAATATTTTAATCTAACATCACCTTAATTGAATTATGCCCATTCTGAATATTACTTTATTTGAATTAAAATAATATGAAAATGCTGTTTCCATTGCAATTTCTTATTCAGATTAACAGTCAGAAATAGAGAAATAGTCAGATTGCAGACATTGTAAACATGTCCTGTGATGTCTTAATGTACAATAACCTTTTCATTCCCAAGTAATCTTCGAGTGGGTGTTTTAAATAAATATGAGGTAACCTAAGAGCAAAAACCTGTTCTGTGTGCATCTAAGAACTCAATTGAAGTTTCCTCAGCACAATAACAAAGATGTCGGTGGTAGGTAAATGCATTTAGTTATCTTTGCAAAGGCATTTTCCCCTCTAAAACGAAGCAGAATTCTCTCAACAGCATTATTATGCAGTAAACAGATGCATGAAAGAGAATTTAGAGCTCTAGCTTAAGCATCTATCCCAGAGCACCTTTTAAAGCCCCTCCACATTAAAACCTATAATACACTATGTAATAAATCCCTTGATTTTACCATTTACATTGTCGTGTAGATAGGAGAGATGAGCCGGAGAAAGTGTGGATCCAGATGCTGACTAATGTTATTATTGTAACTCAGAAGATGGAGACATAAGGAAGAAAATAAAACACTTGCGAAAAAGGGAAAATCAAACATAACAGCGTCGGCGTCGTGTGTCGGTTTGCAGGAGAGAGAGAGAGCGGTAAGGCTTGTCACCTGGTTTGTAATTATCTCTAACACCTGTGTCTTGTTGTAGTGATAGAGAGAGAGACATTTAAAGGGACGCCAAGTGTCGAGAGGGAGGGAGAGAGTATCCAGAAAGCACGACAGCCGAGAGAGTGGCCCATGTAGAGTGCTTATATAAATAATATTTTAATGAGCAACTTAAAAGACACAAACACACACATGACGGACATGTCCGTAAACAATCTCTCTCTCCCGCACAATCCTCCGCAGTCGACCTTTATCCCTCTCGGAGGCTTGATTAGCCTGATAAGGGACCGGGTGTGTATGATCACGACCCGGCCCCTCCCTCCGCCCTGCCACATTAACATATTAGTTTGTCTGTAAATTTGTTAACAGGAACTGACAATGAGGGAAGGGAAATGAAGTCCATGCATAAGGGGCCATCCAAAACAAATGGGCAGTTTGTGACAGAACCCCCCCCCCCAGGGGCCCAAAGATGGATGGGAAGGCAGGCAGAGACAAGCAGATTAGGAAGGATCTGGAGGATGATTAAGAGGCCAAGGAGGGGTTGGCGGACAATCAGGAGGCCAGGGAGGTAACCACAGGGCAGGAACTGTGTCAGGTGGCCTGAGAGGCAGCCACAAGGTAGGGACCGGGTCAGGGGGCGGAGCCACAGTTGGTACGGGTAGAGCTGCAGGAGGAGCAGGGAATTTAATTCCAGTAGGAGAAGGCAGCCACTGGAGGAGGAATCACAGGAGGAGGAGTTATAGGGGAACAAACTCCATGGTCGTGAGCATGGGCAGTGATGGGGAACGACCTCCGTGATCGTGGACATGGGTAGTGATAGGGGAGTAGGAGCCCTTCTCCTCTTCCGCTTCCAGACAGCCATGAGCGAAGCCGTGGGAGGCCCGAAGGGCAGAGTCGTGGGAGGCTCAATGAAGAAAGGCTCCAGGACCACAGAGGCTGGGAAGAAACTGGTCTCCGTTGATGGGAGCTCAGAGATCACTGGAACACGGAGACCATGAAAGGCAAGGAGGAAAGAGCCGTGGAAGTCATGGAGGAAGGAGCTGTGGAAGGCCTGGAGAAAGGAGCCATGCAAGTGACTGCAAGAGGGTTTGCAGAATGCAGAAGACCAGCCATCACAATGTTAGCAATTAATTTACCAAGGGGCAGACCATAGCAGTCCAATGAGACCATCTCCCTCACCGGTTCATTCAACCCCAACCAGAATACGGTTCTGAGGTTTCTCTCTACCAAGCCCACTTGAAAGGCCAAGCTCCAGAACCTCACGCAGTAGTCCTCCACTAAAGAAGACCCTTGAGTGAGTTGCTCCAGTTGTTCTGCTGGATCCATCTTTTGGTGGTCGGTTCTTCTGTCACATTGATGGGAGAGACAAGATGGGAAACTGTGGATCCAAATGTAGCGTATTTAGGGGTTTCAAGGAAAGTTCGCTAACTGGTTAGTTTAGCGGTGTTGTGTAATGCTATTAGCTTATCTGTACTATGTTTACAATATGGCATTGGCAGGTTGCGCATGCACGGTAAATTGCCCCGGAAGGGTCTCTTTGGGACTTCCCGTGAACTTCCGTCACCATAGCAAGCAACACCAGTGATTGGTGATCTGGGTCAACACTAATGAAAACATTTTCATCAATACTTATGAATGTCAGCACGTTCCACATTGCACAAATAAACAGTAATCAGTTAAAGTGCCCAAATTCTCACACCAATATATGTAGCGAATTTGGTGTGATAAATGTTCACTGCACGGGTTAAAGGGAAACAGTATGTGTGAGCTAGGAATTAAATTAAACGGTCCTATATCTAAATTAATATGTAAGGAAATTTATAATGGAATCAATCGCGTTTGACAACCATTATAATTTAGATAAATGACAAATAACTACATTATTTGTCTGAATAAAATTCTCCACCATTAAAATTGTAATACAACATCTTGTTGTACCAGCTCACAATTTCTACTAGGGGGAATTAGCTATAATAAGAGAATTATGATTAATTCTCTTATTGGAGTAATATTATTCTCATGGCTTATTGACTATAATATTACACATATAGGTATAGTTTTGAAGTGAAATCTTTTAGAAACAGGGATGAGATTATTTATCAAAATATACCACAGTTAAAATATCCCTAAAAGGGAAATATGAATAACTAATCATTACTCATTATAATTAATTATGAACATCTGGATCAGTTAATAGAATCAACTTGAGCTAGTTGAATTAACATTACAATCAATTTATCTGTTCGTCCAGTGAACACTCAGTATTGATTGTCTGTCAATTTTCAGAAAGTATATTTTTTGTGGCCACACAAAAATAACTCTTTCTTAGCATGGAGCTGAGATTGAATCGTTAAATTTACATTGATTTACAAGCAGACCAGAATCAACTCGCAAGAATGTACACAAAAGTTTATTTAACTAAAACACAAAACTAATCTAAACAAAGACAAACACACAAATCACTCATACATTTGAAAGGGAAAAATACATTTACACTGGAACAGAATAGGGGAAATTAAGTTATGATAAGAGTCTCTTAACCATCTGAGGGAACCATCTGTTTCTTAAAAGAGGTTTTCATGTCTTATACTAAACCTACGTTCAGTTAGCTACTGGTACGATACTTGCAATTGCCTTAGCTGTTGAGAGAGTGCCTGGATGCAGTTGCAGGATAAAGGCTTAATGGTTCCTTGAGTCAATGGTGTTCAAGTTGGAATCAATTTCTTCCGTGTTGAATGAAGAAATTAGGATGAACTGGGATGTTCATTTACTCTATGGTCGAGGTAGTTGCACATGGCTTGAGGTGTTGAGGCCTGCCGGCCTCGGACCGGATGGTCCCGGTCCCACACGAACAGCAGCAGAGGGTCAGGGGAAAAATCCAGGGGAAAAGAGAGCAAGAGGTTCCTCCTCTCGAGTCTGGCTTGACCAATGAGAAAGGTGCAATTTCCAGGTGGGAAATGTTCCTTTGTTTGGAAGCTGACTCATTTGCATGATTGGGGTTAGTTAAAGCCCCTTTATCCTCTGATTAATATAGCAAGCATACAATGCATGCTGTCAGAATGATATATATATATATATATATATATATATACACCATTGTGCAGGATGTCACACAAGGATTCATTTGATAGGATACTAAATAATTTTACATTAGCTGGTAGTCCTGTCATAAGTCATGCATAAAACAGTATACATAAAAAAACACACATTACAAGACAGTAATGATCCTATACACAATGTTCTGGGGATATACATGTGAAGTTATAGACAGTTTGTTTATAATTTAATGAAGAAAAGTCTGTTGTTCTGGGCTTTATGTCCAAGTTCTTTCTGCATTCTTTGCTCTAGCAGGCAGCTAACCTCCCCCCGCATGGAATGTCACTGGGGGGTCCACTATTTGCTGGTCCAGTGTCAGCAAAGATAGTGTAAATACTTGATAATGATCAATGTGGGAGCATACATAACAGCGTCTACTTGGGCCTATTTGGACCTTTGCTTGTTACAGTGTTGAGACATCTGTTGGCTTATTCATTAAATAATTAATAATTGTGTGTCTGATTGGTCCAGATGCTACCCAAATGCAAACTTATTTTATTAATGTAACTCAGAAAATTAAGACATAAAGATGAAAATAAAACACTTGAGAAAACAAAGGGCAGTTCATAACATACATACTTTTTTCCAGAATAATCTAACTATTATGTCTCGTTAAATATCTATCACTGGAGCCCCAATTCCTAAGATGTATTGAACGCACATTGAGGCTCTGAGATGCTATGTATCCTTTTAGATAAAAAAACAACAACAAAATTAGGGAATGCCTCGACGAAGGAGAGAAAAAAATCAATGTAGTTGTCAATCTTGGACCCTCTGTGACTGCTGATAGAAAAATTAATTTTAACAGTTTTTATTTTTATTTTAAATTATCAAAATTGTACTTGTTGATGAGAGGAAGCAAAGCTGAAGAAATATGGCAGTCAGGAAGCTTCATTATGAGAGTCACATGGGAATATTCTTGGCACTGAAAATCAGAATCATAATTGAATAAGTTAACTGAATGGGCAATGCTGATAAATGCTTTTTGCCACAGGGAATTGTATAAATCAAAGATCCCATTATGAATGTCTGTATTTACAAAATTCAAGCATTGCAACGTTTCTATAGTGATTATGTTTTCTTTCTTTCTTTCTTTCTTTCTTTCTTTCTTTCTTTCTTTCTTTCTTTCTTTCTTTCTTTCTTTCTTTCTTTCTTTCCAGTCCTCACTAGACAGTCACAAAAAAAAAAAATCTATTTTAAAGAATAACACATTTCAATTTCATTAAAATTTCCATCAAATTGAATTTTGTAATTAAAAATAAAATGCAATTTAATGATTTAATTAATGAATTTTATTTTTGAACCTCCTGAGACCCTGCCTCCACATGCATGGACATTACATTTTGGCTTCGCTGTAGGCTATGCATAATTTAATTGCATTTAAACTGGCTGATCTAAGTTTCAAGAGACTCTATGCTGTCTAAAAGTTTAAAGGGTTAAACTTTCGAAGCAGTGAGTCATGGGACAAAATAACATGGTGCTGATCTCAAAACTACATCTGGTAAGAAACATCATTACGTTTTTAACCTGTTTGATTTAAAATAGAATAGTCTCTACATCCGATATGCCATTTTAAACACAATGACCACATGGACTGTAGGCTCATTTTTCATGAATTTCCATAAACCAATATTCACAGTACATTACAAAATGTTGCTTTCAGAGGCTGCATATGGAGTTAGGATGAAAAAAAGTTGCATTTCAAACTGTTCTGAGACCTGTGCAGACAGACAGCACACTGAAGGCTGCTTTCCTGAGCAGCCAAGTGCATTCACTCCTAACATCCGGTCAAAAGTTCTGTTTCAGGCTGCAGATGATGTTTGGACCACTCAACATGTTTGGCAGACATCAGACAATGGTAATCAATACATAATGTAGAATTTTTCATGCAAAATGTTATTTTAAAATAGTTGGCAGTGAATGGCAATGAATTATTGAATGATGTATGCAAATTTCTAATGTAATATCTGTAACTTCTCAAAAACATGAATAACTAACACTCCTGGAAACATAATAAAATAATCTGTCTTTCTAAAGCTTGGTATTATTTAACATTTTACAACTTAGTCCCATTGTCCATATACAGGTATATATATTGCATGCTTCTTAGGGGCTACAAGTTACATATAAAAAAGTGTAATGGAACATGCAAACAGCAGTCACGCTCAGGATGTTAAAGATTACTCAATTTAATTTTAATTGAGATTAAATCTTACTGCAGGTAACACAGAGTAACTATATGCCTAGTCATACAGTAATTCTAAACCTTTCAATGTTGTGTGCAGTCTGGATTTTCTTGTAGATATTCATCAAGCATGTCTTCTATTGCACCTTACATCGCACTTGATAAAATGATATACTTAATGCCAAATCTACTTGTATAAGTAGTTGTGCAGGAACCAGTTAACAGTATACAATAACTAATAACTATTCAATATTTGAAACTAATGTGTTTTTGCCTGTGTGATAATTTAACAGAAAAGATGTTACACATGGCTTGGGCATTCTGTTATGTGAGAACTCAAAATGTTCTACATTTCTCATTTTGTGCTTAAAAGACTCTAATAGAGTGATTCTAAAAATAAATAGTTTACATTGACATGTCTAAAAATATATGTTTGAAATGGCACTGAAAAACATCACTGTTGCCCAAGTACAGAGGTTACAAGATATGTCAACAACATCAGAGCAAAACTAAATAACATAACATGCAAATCAACAGACAATGCTGAGAGAGAAATAAAGGAAGACATGGTGTATAGAAAACCTTTTTAATATTGATTTGCTTCTGATAAGGCTGCATGTTTATCTACCAGGGCTACTTGCATGTCTGTACGGATGCCAGAAAAGAGAAATGAAGCCCATTAATTTCCCTGCTCTCCTTCATCTTGGAAAACACATTACACAACAAAGCAAAAACATTTTTAATGAGAATAACAGTGAGAATAACATATTTGAATGGTAATTCCCCTGAAAATTCATGTGGAGGCACAATAGATAATTGTAATTGTGCCAAGCATTATCTAGATGTGATCCTACCAAACTAAAATACAGATTCAATGCTTGATTATTACAGCATACCTTTAACAAGCAGAATGTCTTCTATTGTGTTGTCTTTATGAAAACTACACAAGCATGATGATGTCTACCTATTCTCAAAACAGCATGGAACAAACTCGGAGCATGGACTGAATTTGAATAAGAACTGCCTATCAATGGCAATCTGTGTTCCAATGGCTGTGGCCTTTTTAGGGCCAGCCTCTATCATACATGCATCTTCGTTTTTTCATCAAGGATGCAATGGAACAAGATTAGAATCTCCTTTCAGGCAAAAACTGTAGAATATCCACTACACCAAGAGAACATGTATTTTTCACAGAAAGCCTTAAACTGGGGATTATTTGTACTTCTTATGGAACCAAACCATGAATACGGTCATTTATCTAAATTTAAACCCATTAAACAGGTTTAAGGGCATGTTAGGTCTTCGTATGACATCTTTTAATATGTATCTATACTGTATGTGTATGTACAGAAATATATACAGTTAATTTCAATACAAAGCTCCCACAAAATACATTGAGCATGCCAACAAATAAAAAGATATCTGGCCAAAGTTGGTGTAGACAGTAAGGTGACCTTTGACCATGGGGCCATTCCAAACAGACAGTGCGTGGGCTCTAATGGTGAGCGGGAAATCTGAAGTAGGGACAAATAGCAGGGCTTCACAAGCTCCCAGTCTATTAACAAAGCCAGCATGGATAGCGAAATGACAAAATGATAGAGGAATGAAAAAACTTGTGGACTGCAAATCTCTTATTGATTTCCACCTCATTTTCTTAGACCAGTGCTTATCCTCCGTGATCCTCTGTACAGTCGTTCACAGCTTATATCGGGATTGTCCAGTTTACCTAAGGTGTGGTAAAGTCTTCAAAAATAATTTTAAATCCAGTAAACGGCCCCACTAAGCTGTTCAAATTCAGAGGAAGAGAATTGGAGAGAATTGAACATGGCTACTGGAGTCCACGGCTATGGGCTCACTGATCAAAAAACACAGATTAGCCTACTTTATTTCAATTATTTTTTAAATATTCCTTGGCACCAAATTAGCAAATCATTTCTAAGAATGTCCTTTTTATGTTCATTCACAGGTAATCCACTCAAATACCCCTTAGATGCAATGGTTTAGTCCATTTTGACATAGATCAGATCATGGATAGAATCCACATTCACTGCCTGTGAAGGAGCACTTTGTTAGGTCCGGGGATGAATCTGAAAACAGGAAACAAGGGGAGAAAAAAACACATATACACACTTAGAACAAAGGTGAAAATGCTTAAAGCAAGACACCCAAAAGGAATTACTGAATTTTGCAATTTTAAATAAACAAAGAACATTGAACTGTGAAGCTTAAATAAATTGATTGCATATTTGTCTCCTGTAGTACATATATAGTGTAAAATGTCAGAAAGATATCTGACTGGCACTGTGCTGTAAAATGAGTTATATATACAGTATCAGTTCAGTTGCCGTGGATTCTTGCACATCTGCAAACTACCCAATCACATCTCTGTATCTTCCCTGTTTACACGGTGCTGTGAAAAAGCCTCAGTAGCATTGCCAAGAGGGAAATAAGATTACTTTCTTCCTCTCTGTTTCTCTATCACTTCTTTTCTTGTTCTCTGTGTGTTCAGGTGTGTCTTGCTCTCAATGCTACATTGTGCTTCACTCTGACCATCCTCTCTCTGCTCAGACTGGAGGAAATGCACGATAACAGCCACAGTCACTAATGATTAGCCAACCAAATGTCAGCATAAATCGTCTTTTGATGTGCTTCCCAGAAAGCTTGTCACTGAGTAAAAGTAAGGAACAGTCCTCATACATAAATGTTTAACATCAATCTCTGGCACTCCAAATATATTATAGTTGTATTATAGCTCAGTTATCATGTCAAGTAAATGTCAATTCAATGCATCCATCCATCCATCCATCCGGCTCAGAGCCAGGTGAAAACAGCCATTTGGTGTGGTGTTTTTTATTGGAATGTCATGATGTAAGAAATGCAATGAAGCTAATTAAATGCTCAAGCCTGTGGCTTTGCCCCCAGCACATAAAGCATATGCTGACATTTCCCCAACTAGGTATGAAGGAATGCAGCCAGGTGTGAGCTACAGATTGAGAGGGAGACATTGACAAAGAGAGACATTGACAGAGAGAGAGAGAGAGAGAGAGAGAGAGAGAGAGAGAGAGAGAGAGAGAGAGAGAGAGAGAGACAGAGAGAGAGTGAGAGTGAATGGGGACAGAAATTAGAAGCACCCCTTGGGGCCCCCTGTAGCCCATTGAACAGACAGCTATCATAAGGCAGAGTTACACCCCACGTGCTCTCATCATCCTGGGCATGGCATGATAGCAGAGGAGGAGCTGTCCATCATTCTAGATTCCCTCTGGAGTGGAACCAGTTTATGCCAATCATAACAGCTCTGATGGCTTTCATAAAGAGGTTGGGCATCACTCAACAAGCCAATGACATCACACCAAACATTTCATCCTGACTAACCTCAAATAAGTTGCACTTCTTTGGCAAAGACATTGACAAAGAATGCAACAATCTCTTTGTTTTAAAAAATCGATTTAATGCACTCAAACCCTTATTTCATGTCCAATGTCGGCGTGTAAACATTGGCAGACAGCTCTGTCCCAGAAATCCATTTTTGTTTGTCTTTGTGTTCTAACCCTCTGCACAGAGCATTTAGTTTGTCCTTTACAGAATGTTCCTTTTCTCTCCTCTCCAAATAAGCGCGTTTATACGCAATTTTACATCTTCCAACCTGACCCCCCATTCCAATGCAGTTTGTTAAAGTGGACTGAAGCTCTATGCAAATTCTGTCATATTGCCTTCATCTCTGTTCAGGTGTCCTCTACTGTCTCCAACTCCTTCTATGATTTGTATTCTAACTCATAAATGACATTTAAATGTTGTTTTGCATCACAGTTGCTCCATGCACTAGAAACACTCTAATCTGGTTTAGATTGTGCAGCTGTTGAATGTGACTTTTAAATGAGCATGACATACAGCAAGACTCCAGACAGCGTGAATGTGTTAGAATTAATTTAATGTGACATTGACAGCGGAAAAGAGATACAGATACAGTCAAGGCTGTGGGTTCAACAGGACTCTTGGGACTACTGACTTGATAATGATTTCACCACATCTAATCTTGAGCCGTTTCACTTTCATCACTTGGCAGATTACTTTTGCTCTGAAAAGTCACAGAAATGGGATTCTTGATACAATATAGGTATATGCTAAAAATCTTTCTGTTCAGAATGTGTGTTTCAGAACATTCTGAAAACTGAGCACTCTGTTTCCATGTAGAGTTTATTTGTCTGTAAAACAGGCAAGCTATAGAGTTTTTATAGCAATATTTATGATAAAAAACCAAAGGCAAATCAACTTTGGATATAAAAGTTATCTGAAATTAATAATTAGGGATGTATTGTAGATATCGTAATTGGTTCTGTTTCAAAACCTAGTGAACTGCCTTGGTGACTACTGTACACATAGGCTGCTGCCTTCTAAGGTAGTTGACTTTGTGGGTCATACAAATAGCACTCCTCACGCAAAGCGCATGGGAGACTTGACTTCAACTGATTTCAAAAGGGTTTGGTGTACGTGATATAGTAAAATATATATTCATAAAAATACATAGCACACAAAATTATTGGGTAAAACTGTCCATGTTTACTTAGACTAAACAATTTTTATTAAACACTGCAGTATTTAAGAGATATCAGTATATTTATAATATAATAGGACTGTCAATCGATTAAAACTTTCAAACAAATTAATTACATGGTGTGTTGATTAATTAATCAAATTAATCACACATATGAATATTTTCCAAGAAAGGCCCTCAAATAATATGTATTCAGTAATAATAAAATAATTGTAAATAATTTAATTTTAAATGATTTTAAATATAATATATAATAAATATAACAATTCAGATAATTAAATACATCACATTATTGTGGCAGAAGAGTAAAAGATTGACTAGGCAATACAAAATTGGCTTTAGAAGGCTATATATTGTTTTTATTTCCATATCATTGAATTAAAGCCTATCATTGGCCTGCAGTCCACAATAATCTATTTTGCTATTGAACTTGTTAATCTGTATGAGGTAGACTTATTTTAAAGGCTTTTATAAAGACTCGTCTATGTACACATGCATCAGATGAACACTTTTGGGGCACCTCTCTTTGGTTGTGTTGTGTCATGAACTCAAGTTAAACGTACTTTGAAACTTAGATAAACGCATTTCGAGAACCCCACATTCAGAGTTGCGCTCCGTCCAGCTGTGCAAGAACATGTCCTCATCTTGTGCTGTCTGCTGTCAGTGTGGATTATTGTCTGTATGAAGGAGCTTTAAAATACCTGGAGAGAGCTATCAGTTAGCATTTCAATTCATCTCTATTGCGGTGCTCAGTTTATGCAGGGTCCCCCTGACTCCCCCAGAAGTGAGTGCGATCTTGGCACCAAGGAGCTCTAAAATAGTGTTCTATACAGCTGTGCATTGCCTGTTCAGAGTTGCCAGACTCGTGGAAACATGAAGGTGAACATTCCTTATTAAGGCCCGATATACTTCATAAGAAATCGAAGAATGAATGGATGTGATGTGATTTTGAACAAAATATGGCCAAAAGAAGGTGTTATTACGTTCGTTTCAATGGTTCGTGACAGCTCACCTTGGCAAACTTTTTGGAAAAATTCTTACCGGCTGCTAAACACCTTCTTACTGCTATTGATCCACGTCATCGTTAGCTGTGACCTGGAGCTCCACCAACCTTGAGGCCAACAGCTAATTTTGTTTACGTTGTTCAGTCAGTTAAGTTCAGTCAAAATGAAAACAAATATGTAGCGTTATTAGAGAGGTGGTGCAAATTTACCTACATCTGTACGAACGATCGCTTAGAGACATTTTCCAAGACCATGCCATGCGATTCTTTTTTTTGTTTGTTTAATTAGTCTACAAAAGGAATCAAATCTACCCAAATACTCTCAAGTGCCCATTCACCCATGTGCCGTCTGCAGCTGAAAGTCATTCACACATCTCCCCAAAGTACTTTACTTATTTACTTTACTTTTATGCATTTGGCAGACGCTTTTATCCAAAGCGACTTACAGTGCACTTATTACAGGGACAATCCCCCCAGAACAACCTGGAGTTAAGTGCCTTGCTCAAGGACACAATGGTGGTGGCTGTGGGGATCGAACCAGAACCACTCCCAACAGCTAAAAGTAAGTAAGATATGCCTTTCATCAATCTTTTGACTTTATTCTGTACATTAACACTTTATACACTCATCTTTGCAGTTGTATCAGTGTCATCATAAATTACAATAACAGAGCGTAACCGGCGTATATTATGGCCATGTATAACATGTTAGCACATTACGTCATGAATTCAGAATGTAAACAAGACAAATTAAACATTTTCTACTGCATATAAATTACTTTAAATCATCATCGGTTAAAACAACCGGACCTCTTGTGAATTCTACTCATAGAATGATGCAAAAAGTCATTGATAACAAATTTTTATGTCACATTAGTTAAGGTTTTACATATAGCGTCCTCATATTTAAATGTACATATAAATGCAACCCACAGCGGTGTAGCAGGTGTCTGAATGTTCGCAAACAGTATACCATCATTTGGCTGTTTAGAACTTCTTTTTACCACTGAAAGAAGAACGAAGAAGAGCTTTTCAGGAAGTATATTGGGGCCTTTATGGTCCAGGTGCATCATTAATTGTGTTATTTTTATACAATTAATTGTACTGAATTAACACTATAAATAGACAGCCCAAATTTACAATCAACATTTCTCTTGCTTCTGCCATCTAAATTTTTCTTACTGAGCATGTCGCAATGGGGAATGTGGCCACTTATGCCACCTAGCATTTGGAATGGCCTTGATGTTGTGAGTGTGCCTAAGATGCCTTAAAATGCTGCCTATTTTGGCAGCTCACTAGGCTTTAGAACAGAGCCAGTAAAAGGCAAAATCGGTTGAGTCCATTTACAGTATCCTCTCAAATGTGGCAAAAGGTACAGTTTATGTCAATTGGGTAAAGCTGTAAGTCTTTTCTTCTTTCTATATGCATTGAGTTTGGTGTAAAAAAAGAACTGATTTATATAGCCATTAGCAAAAGGAAAAAGTAGGTCTATGCAGGGCGAGGGTGAGGGTCTCTTTCAGCCTCTCTCTCACTGTGTGCCTCTCTCAAAAGAGGCCTGCCTTGTCTGGAGCTATAGGCAAGGAGGGGTCCCTCTCTGTAAGACACAAAAGAAAAAAAAGAGAAAAAACAAGGGTGTCAGGCACATGCTTTGGCTTTTTCTTACATGCCAATTTGAAAAAGGAAAAAAGCGAAAGAGAATGGATGCTGTGCCAGTGTTGGTGAGTAAACAAGGGTGTAAAGATTGTGTTCCTGCGTGTGTGTGTGTAACCGTGAGTGTTTAAAAAACAAGAGTAAAAATTGTTTCCAGAGCAAAAAATACTGCAAGTGATGGATTTAGCATTTCTTTTTGTTTGCTCTATAGACAAATATGGGCAGATTGCCTTGAAGGTACCAGGAAGGGTGTGTGCGCTAGAGATAGGGAATGGAGGGCAACAAATTAGAGTCAAAAAGATGGTCAAATCTTTTGTTTAGAAAGCCAGTGCTGGACTCAGCATAGATACCTGCTCTCCATTGGGGCAGATCTTCCATACAACAACCCGGTCTATGGGGTTACACACTATACAAACAGGAAAAGCATACCTATTCTGCCGTTACAAACACACATGCAGACACACACCCTGCACATCTCCAAGATAATACGATAATGTTGGGGAACCCATAGGCACACACATGGTAATCACGGTAATCAAATCCCTGCCTTGGTCAGGAGCATACAAAGCGGGAGACAACGGATACCAATGAGGAAGCAAAACACTGATTCCAGAATTATATACTTATTACTGACTATTTGGTTATGTCTGAGCTCATCCAGTGTGTATGTGTTTGTATATTCATTAATTTGAACCTGTCCCTGCATGTGTGTGGCTGTGTATATACGTGGCCGCAATTATGCTGCATTAGTCCAATGGCACAGTATGTTTTGGAGTATGTGAGTGTGCACGACAAAGACAGTCTGCTCATGCATCTGTTACTCCAAATCTGCATTGGTCTGTATTTGGTAATTACTGTGCCGACTGCCGAGTTCACATTTTTTATTATGTTTGTGTATGTGTGTGCATTTATAAATTACGCTGACAGGAGAAGAGGAGGAGGAATATATTTGTGGCTTCTTAATCATCCACAGCATTTAAACACATTCACAAACACAAATACTGACTCAGCAATAATTATGTTTCGGAGGGTAATGATGTTGATGAGCAGTGATTAAAATGCGCAAGCCTAATCATACGGCTCAAGATGTTTAAAAAAGAATGGAAAATGCCAACCTTAATGAGACGAAGGATGCCGCTGAGCTTCTGGTGAGCCAGCCTGTGTGGCCCTCAGAGCTAAAAACTTGAATATGGCTGGGTGTTCTGGGAAGGAAGATATGAAAAAAAGAAGTTTATCATCAGGAATAGGTTATCATTTCCCATTTACCTATAGTCTAATTTACACTTTCCCCATACTTTTCGAAAGAGGAAATGTGGTTGATTCATTACTGGGTGTTTCTTCAACTAAGGGCACATATGGTCCTGTGAACACACAGTTTTCTCACAAATTGTACTATTTTTTAAAATTTGCACGCTAACAATGTCCAACACTGAATATATATACATCAAAGGTGAATTCTGTCATTTTTCTCTTTTTGCTGATATGTAATGAACATTTCCAACACAATATCATTACCACCATGTTACGTATTGTGTTTAATAGCATCCTTTGATGGAAATAACGATAATGGAAATTAAGTTTTAAATATTTTTTTATTTATGATGTCTTGATGAGGCACATTTTATAGTTAGCTTTTTATGTTTTTTTAACCCTCCTATTGCGTTCAGAATCTGCATATACCTTTTCATTTGCGGGTCAATTTTGACCCCTTGGAATTCAAGCTTATTAATCATTCATATCCCGATGGTTTTTATCTAAAACTATATTGCAAGTCCTTAATAGTTACTTAAATGTTCATCCATGTAGAAAGATTGATAATTTTGACATGTTAACTGACAAATATAAAAGTTAACTGACATTTCAAAATATACATTAACTACAGCAAAACCAGTGTGATACATGTTTTTTTTATCAACATTTCTCTGAAATATGATCTAAATATAACGTAATGTACAATTTATACTAACATCTTATATGAGAATTACTAGTCATTTGAATGAATTTCCTTTTACTCATAACTGCTCAATACAAATGGGTGGTCAAAAGTTCCGAAACAAACTTTTTCAACTAAACTTCATCTAAACAACTGTACTACTCAAGTATATAACATTTATACTTCCTTACTAAGTAACTATTTATTTGCATGAACTGCTGAATGTTGATGCATGAGTATGTTGTGGGCTGGTTCAGATGATAAATCTAATTCATAATATGATTTTTTAAAAATGGTTATATCTCTTAAACAATTATATAAAAACATCTAAAAAGGATGTATTATCTGTAGTTTGATATGGCTGCACATTCACATGGCTTGTTAATATTAATGAACCACTGGTAAACAAGGAATGTATGGTAACATGGAATTAATACATTTGGCTTTTTATTGTGCTTTCTAAAAATACATCAGTTAGTTGTTGGATTAGCAGATTATCATTCTATAAAAATGTTTATTGCAGGATTCAACCAGAAAGACTGTGATTGGACTGCTCGACATCTATGGATTTGAAGTATTTGTTGTGAACAGGTAACACTGAAGCATTACACACATAATTGATCTGCAGGGAATTATTTGAAAAGGTTTCTTTGTATAGTCCCAAAGTTTGGTTTCTGTCCTAAAAACTATGTGGTAATTAAAAATGATTATCTACCTCTCCCAGGGCAAAAATGACCTGAACGCAATAGGAGAGTTTTCACACTTTTGCATAATTTGCCAAAATTCCACCTTGATCGGATATGACACACAACATTGGTTGTGATGTAAATGACACCTCATAAGTGACAGTCATAATTTTTTGTTAATAATTTTAACACAAATATATAATTATATAGTTTATAAATATTTCACTCTTTTTTAGTTTCTTATTGTCTTAAAATGTTTATATTTGTATGATGGAATTTCCTCAGATCAGATTGCAAGTTATGGACAAGGATAATAAACAAACAAACAAACAAACAAATAAATAAATAAACAAACCAACTGGAACATTAAAGAGCCTGTAGCTAAAGAAACACCCTACACTTGTTTCTTTTGATTAATCTTTATAATAAGCTTGACACAGACTTTTATTAAGTCTGTAATTTTTTTTACACAAGTAATGTAAATATATGCTTTTACTAGTTCATGTGGTTTGTATGTATGATCTTACCTTGGAGATATCGAAAATCATCCAGTCACCATCGGTTTCCCTTAAGCAGGGCTTGGAATAGTGTAAACATGGGAAGGAAAAGTAAAGATGCCAAGGAGGGACCTAACCTCCCCCCAATGCAATCTCCTCTCTCATATAGATCTCTACTTGTATTCACTGTCATGTCTTAAATCTCTCTACTGAATGAGTACATTTGCCAGTTGTACTTCCTGTGAGAGTTCAGCTTTATGTATTTAAGGATGATTCGTGTATTTCATACAAATCCTGACTTGACATCTAGAACTTCAGCATGACTCTGGTTTTGAAAATACCATTCACATCATTAACAATTAACAGCGTAGTAAGTCCACTATTACAAACTCTTGGTCCACTCTTGGTCACGTAAACCAGTTTTTCTGTGGCTTTCTAAAGATCAAGATCAAAGATCAAAGAGCGTGGCACTAGCAACACCAAAACCATGGGTTCAACTCCCAGGAAGGGCAGATACTGATGCAATGTAAAGATAATGGACTATAAGTTACTTTGGATAAAAGCAACTGCCACAAGCATACATGCAAGTGAAAATAAGTAATATAACCAGTAAAGCTTATTTTTATAACATTTAAACTATCATAGATTATAATTGAAGGTTGGACTTTAGTAACATTGTTTGTGTGTGTTTGTGTGTGCATGTGTGTGCGTGTGTGTGTGTGTGTGTGTGTGTGTGTGTGTGTGTGTGTGTGTGTGTGTGTGTGTGTGTGTATGTGTGTGTGATGTTTTCATGTTCCGAGCCCTCACCCTTGTGGTCTTGATTTTGTTTCCAGAGGAACACATCCAGCCGGAGTTGTCTGGTAGTGTCTTACACTCCTCTCCCTCCAGACACGGCTCCATCTCACACCACCATTTCCCAATCACGATGGAGGCTGCACACAAACACATAAGAGAAAGTGTTTCATAATAATAATAATAATAATTAAAATAAATTGTGTTTCAAATACTTGGAGAGATCTGAATGTATCTGTTTCAGTATTGCATTGCACTTTCAAACTGACAGCGTTTTATCTGCGTAACAACGCTGTGGCTCTAAACAGAAAATAACATGATTTCTGGGTTATCACATTGAGTATATCCTTTAATGGCCATCAATTATTAAATGTTTATACAGACTGGGCAACAGAGATGATTCAAAACCTTGATAGTCAATTAAAACTAAAGAACATGAGAAGGGAGATCACATTTACATCCAAATAAAATTTGGAGTTTTATCTTCTAGATTCCATCAGATTGACTAAATAAATGCTGTTTGTGTTGGTTAGTAATAAAATACATGTAATCTGGATTACATAATCTTAAAAATTATGTTACTTATAACAATTTACTTGTGTACATTGTAGTCAATACCAAATTATTTTTTTTAAACAATGGGTGAGTAGCTCCTTTAGTATGTGTTGCTTTATAAAAAAACTATTGCACAAATCTGAGTTGTTAAAAAGGCTTATATTGCATTAGCAATGTGTTTTCTGTGTGTTCAGCAGGCTACATGCAGCAAAAATAGGTTCAGTGCCTGAACTCTGTGCTGTGTTGCTTATGTAGTGTCATGTAGTGTCAATGCTGTAACCTATTTTACTGTATTTTATAACACAACTTACTGTGATATAACACTGAATTGAAAAAGCTATTTACTTTATTTACCTTAAAAAAAATTACTAAATAGCATTTGCAATTGCTATACATCTATTCAGCATAGGTTTTGAGTGTGTATCTCTGTGTGTAAGTGTCAGGATGCATTCACTGCTACACACCATTGAGGGAGGAAAAAGAGATGAGGAAATATGGCAACAGAAAGTGAGGCTGCCTCGTTTCAACGTTTTCCCCACAACGCAAATGTGTTCTCAAAGATATTTCACACAGTTCCGAAGTGCCTTGCATTTCAAACAAACACTGACATCACAGTGGGGCCTCATTTCAATAGCCACATTTCTAAATAAAACACAATATAAAGGAATGAAAGGGGCTTTTTTTAAGTCAAGAGTTTCAAAGGGTTACTTCTGATGCAATGGCCAAATATAAATATACAGGTTGAATAAATCAGAGGATTAGAATTCTCTAACCACCAACAATTCTATAGCTGCTGGTGCACCCGTTCAGCTATTGTTATAGAAAAATTAAATGTTTGTGCTCTGTTCATTTGAGTCACACTTGTGATGTTCATGGGTCAAAAATGACCCGAACATACTTTATTTTCCTTTTTTTTAAAGACATGTTATAACACAAATTTGACTAGGGTACTTTATTGTATTTACACCTTATTAGCTCTATGTTAATAAATTGCACCATTAATCACAATTTGTCATGCATTGGACCCCCCCCAAAAAAAATAATAAAAAGAAATAAATAATAATAATTACATGAAATAACAACTGTGGCCAGTAGATGAGTTCAGTGCTCCATGCATCTCTATGTTCTAACAAACTTTATTTCTAGATATTGAGCATTTTATATATATTTAGACATTATAAAAATCTATTATTTATTAAATTGTAAAAAAAATTATAAACCAAAAAAATTATGTGCCAGATTTTGCAATGATGTTCCAATATGCTGTCAAACATGACAATGCTCCACAGTCAAATCTGATTGTGATACAAAGAAAAGACAGAGTTATTATTTTGTTACCTGTAATTTATTTCAAACATCAAAATTCTAGCATAAACTATGTCACACAGGGGTCAGACTCAGACTTCGACCTATGTGGTAATGTTGATATATATAGAGACAAGTTAGTCAACAACTATGAGGGCCAAATGTCCTCATCAGTAAAAAAAAGAAGAAGAAAAAACAAACAAAAAAAAAAAAAAACAAGCACTTAAATGGATCAGATGATGTTGATCTTTAAATCTATTGATGTGCACATGTTTGTGTGATGGTAAGGGTTAGGTTTAGGGGTAGAGTTTGGAAATAGAAAACATTGTTCTGATATTAAAATCAATTAAAGTCAATGAAAGATCACTTATATAGTCAAACAAACCAGTATCAGATAGCTACTGGATGAAAAGTCACCAAGTCTTTTACCACTCATGTAAAGGATACATTTTTATCAAAGAAACAAAATGAAAATGGGCCAAAAAAGACCCGAACAGCGAACAAGGGTTAGATCCATCTAGTTTATTTCAAATCCAGTGAACATTTTAAACCCATTTTATATTTTAGAAGCAAACTTTCCATCATACTGTTGACTTTTTCTATAAAATATTTCCTTTATTTTTCTGTTCATTAACCTCTTCAACCAATGGACCTGACGGTGGGTCCAAAAGGAGGTGCTATGTTGCAGAAAAAGTTTATGCTTAAAATGTCCAAGTCTCAGAATACATAAGTCAGAGACATGTGGTATCATTTGATGGCTTAGAATCTGAATAGACAACAATCACTTCTGCATTTATGTTACATAAAATAACAAAATAAGGCCTGAAAACATTTGTTACACAAATCAGCGCCACCTAGAGGTAATGTGGTAGAAATATGAATATAAAAGTCTTTCAAATAGCACTTAAATAGACAAATCACATATCAAATGAAAGCTCTCATTCTCAGTAATGCAACTGTATAGGTTATTAAGTTGCCCTCATACCACAGTTTGAAATATTTTTAAAAGAATCACAAAGTGAAGTAATTTCTGTTAGACATCAAATACAAACTATTTCATGCACTGACCACTGCTGCGTTAAGCCCCAAATAGCTAAAAAAAAGTTACATCTGCTTTTACCATTACAGCTGTTTTCCAAGAAAATATAAAATTAGATATTTTTTACTCATCTTTGAGCTTTTAGTCCACTCAGAGGCCAAGATATTCAATAAAACAACCACGGTGGTGGTGCATGAACTGAAAATTAGACTGAATGTCAATGGACGAGGACATCAGTAAGGGGTAAAATGCATTAAAGCACTACCTACATTTCAGAACAGCATTTTGTGATGGAAGGTGATAGAGGAAAAAAACAATTTGTAGTACTTGCTGCCATCTAGTAAAATAAAAAATATATACTTTTTGTGGGAAAGGGAGTGAACAGACCCAAAATTACATGCTTACAAATTTAGTACAACAACAACACATATTTTAAAATAAAAAAAATTATATTCATCGTAAGATTGTAAACATACAATATTATTTATGAATAATTGGAATCTTTTTTTATTTGGGAGGAGTTCTGAAAAACTGTGACCAATTTTTGGCAAGAAGTCCACAAAATGTATAAATGGTGAGCTTTTAAATTTGAGTGTGAAAAATTGCAGGTGGCAGCCCAAAAATGCCCCAGAGTTGATGATGGATGGATGGATAAGGTAGATTTTCAGTCCTGGTGGAATCTTCTTCTTTCTCAATTTTCTTTTCACTGTTCCACAAGGCCAGAAATCTTGCACACAAACTCAACAAATATAACTATACGCCACCTAAGATATCGTCCTAATCGGCACAGCAGAAACCCCATCATGGCTTTGTTATCTGTCCCATTATTCCTCTTTCTCATATGCTGTGCACTCACTAACCTAAGGTTCATTAAACACTAAACAGGATGCAGAGTGATTAGTGCAGGCTTTTTCTTTTTCTTTACCTGCCACTTCTGTACAGCTGTACAGAGTTTTATTGTGTATCATTTTAATCACAAGCAAGTAGCAGTTGGCAGGGGTGAATGGGAGGGAGTGTATCCACATTCTTTAACATACAATGCATGGTGAAAGGGTTTTGCAGGAGACAGGATAAACACCCAGTGAGTTGACATTAAATACTTTTGGAAAGTTTGTGTGGCATGCTATACTACATTAAATATTTCAATATTACTAAACAAAAATATAGTTCTTGACCTCTGTCTTCATTTCTTCTCTTTCATGCAGCATTACAATGTGTTTCACAGTAAACTGAAAGATAATCAATTTTTATATTCCATTTGCACAATTTTTTTAAACTGTCCTTCTATTTACACATGTGTCAGGTGGATGTCTTTTGTTGTTGTAACTTGCTCTGTTATCAGCATCTCACACCATAAGCTATGCATTTTAAATGCTCAATTTCCAAAAACACTTCTCACAATCCTTACATTCTGTTCCATTCTGTTACGCTCTGCCTAGAGTCCTGTGTGACTGCCTATACTGAATCCAGTATTGGAGTACTTTACTCAGATACATTCTGTTACCACTGTGATGACTCAAATGCTGCTTCATAATCAAGTTCAGCTGATTACCACTACAATCTGTGAATATTACTACATACATTACAACTATAATTACAGTATTACCAAATAGCAGGCGCTTCTGTTTAAAAAACACTGCTGAACTGCAGTTGTACCAGTTAGATTGAACCCTATGCACCCCAGTAATAACTTGGCACCGGTATATCATTCAACACTACTACTACCAACCCACAGTTAGACAGACATGGTTGCTAGATGCCAGAAAGGGATGAGATATTATTTAAATTCTGTAATTTGGTAAAACTGTGAAGAATAGATCTGAACTGCAGAGCAACATGCTCTACACAAAATGTCACATTCCTTTAGAGAGCTAATATTGCAGGTGTTTAGCCACAGCATGCTTGTTCTCACATGCAATGTTCCTGAGCCCTGCGACAGAGAGGACCCTACAAGCCTCTTTTTCATTACCAGTCTGAGAAGGATTTATATTCAGACACTCTAAATGTTGAAGCCATTGGAAATTGAAAATACTGAAGTAATACCTGCTCAACACAAAAAGAAAAAAGAAAAAAGAAAGGAAACAAAATTATTCCATGGAACAGAAGAATGATGGAGGCACAAAAGCTCTGTTATAACCCTAACAGAGGGTATGAAATGTGAGTCTTGTATTTAGCAAAGAAAATTAATTGTATTTACTACTGTATGGAAATTTGATATAAATGAACACAGTATTGATTAAAGTGCCCATGTAACTTCACCAATAATATGTAGGACATTTATTATGGAATTAGCTGTGCTGGACCACCATTATAAGAAGGATAAATTACAAATGGTCAGATCGTAAATCTGAATAAAATTCTCCACCATTAATATGCATCCACTCACAATTTATATGTAAGGAATTAGCTTAGAATAATACTATTCTCATGGTTATTGAAAATAATATCACACAAATCTTTAGATATGGTCGAACTTTGGAGCGTAGATCTTTTAAAAAATCAAGTGACGAGATTATTTATCAAACTCTACCACAGTCAAATTACCTTTGAATACTTGTTTGTAAACAAGACTTTATTGCTAATCTAAACACATGAATACCATGAACCATCAACACTTAATTTAATATGCCGTGATTTGAGATCGAGTTTACTCAAATTAAATTAAAGAGAAAGAGACACAGTTCTTTTAGCAAAAGTTGGAGATGTACTAGCATTTCTTTGCTTTGCTTCTTTGGCACTTTGTAGCAAGTTCTTGTTGTTCCATCAATATTTTGGAGCTCTGTTAAGTTAGTTGGATAGTTGGATAGTTCTTTGTCCGTTGCATCGATGGATGGGTGATGAAATGAACAGATTGGGCTTTGAAGCAAGGCCTCCAGCATTGGAGACTCACTACTCCCCGTCACATGTATGAAGAGTCATGGCGCAGAGAAGAGAAAAGCTTCCCTCAGAACTTTGCATTCCAAGCCTTCCTAGACCCTACTTTGTGCTGATCGGGGGAAGATGGCCTAAAAGAGGAAGAGGCAAGAGCGCACAGAAGGAGCAAAAGTTTCATAAGGAAGAGAAAGTTTTTCCTTGGTGGGGAGGCTTTGTTCTATTGTGGTTGGCAGAACCCCAAAAGTGCATTGAGCCAATCAGAAGTGTCTTTTGCTGGGTCATAAGGTAATTTCTGTCCCTTCTTCTTAAGGAGATTGATGAGCCTTTGTCTGTAAAGGCTCCTATTTCCCGCTCAAAAATAAATTATATATTAATACTAATTATACATTTTATATATCTCGCATACAACTGAATTGATCAAAACATTTATTAACATAAACATTCCTGAAATGAAGAGAGAATCTCAACGATAATAAACATGATGTGCTTGTCATTAACAGCTGCATGTTTTGGACATTTTCACTTAGGGTGGACTCACTTTTGTTGCCAGCGGTTTAGACATTAATGGCTGTGTGTTGAGTTATTTTGAGGGGACAGCAAATTTACACTGTTATACAAGCTGTACACTCACTACTTTACATTGTAGCAAAGTGCAATTTCTTCAGTGTTGTCACATGAAAAGATATAATCAAATATTTACAAAAATGTGAGGGGTGTACTCACATTCGTGAGATACAGTATGTGCATAAAGAGTGCTGAATATAACATTTTAAGATATAAAAAATTAAGAATAATTTTTACTATACTCATTTCTTTATAGAAGTACACTAGACTTGTGAAATTACAGGAACAGCGATTCCAAAGAAGAGAATCGATGGGTGAGGTGGAGCTTGGTGGCCCAGGATCGATTTTCAGCCATGGAACCAGCAACAACCGTATCTCATCTGCAGCTGATGAAGATAGAACCCCAAGATGAGCAGGAGGCATTTATCGGGCTATTTGAACAAGTGGCTACCACCTCCGGCTGGCCGAAGACTGAATGGGCACTTCGTTTGCTGCCGCTGCTCTTCGGTTTCACCACCTGGAATTTCGCCGTTCAGCTGGCGTAGGACCATTTGGTGGACTTTCCGGGGTCCGGTGAGCCCCCCTCTTCATCTCTCTCTCTCTCCCTCTGCCCCCTCCTTCTATCCTTTCTTTTTCCTCCCATCAAACTCCTCCTCTTTGGCGATGGGGAGTTCCTCCTGCCAGTTCACCCTGTCCTTTTCCCTACTCCTCTCCACTCTCACTCCCAGGTCGACAGATCCTCCAGGTAGTCCCCGCCTCACCGTCCTCTAATCCTGGGCACAAATTGGCAATTGCTTACCACTTTATTAAGGGAAATTTGTGAGGATGGGTCCTGTAACAAAGCGTCTCGGTGTGGGATTTGTGATGCACTGGCTGGGGAGGTGGAGCCAGGACCATCTACATCAACTCTGCATCAGGATGACATAAGGGAGGGGGAAGTCTCGGCTTCCCCAGCCCTTAGAGGATTCCCCACCAGGGATTTCCCTCTGGAGCAGAGATGAGTCCCTTAGGCATGCCTTCGACCAAGTGAAAGTGATTTATGGTCAGTGTCTTCAGCCAGACATCGCACTCGCACATTCATATTCGCTTTTATAAAAGATTGGTTGTAAAAAAGTTGGTTTGGGAAGAATTAAAGCCCATGCTCTAAATGGGGGTAATATAAGTATCCCACAGTGACTGGGCCAGCCTGGTGGTGTTAGTTCCAAAGAGTCAGTCCGGTTCTTTGTGGATTAAAGAAGGTCAACATGAATTTGACACTTGTCCAATGCCTAGTATTGACGAAATGTTTGATCGGTTGGGTATGGCTCCTTTTATTCAACACTGGATTTGACAAAGGTGTTGGATTATATATGCAGAAGAATTCCACCAACATGATTTAAATCAATGAAAAAAACCCAGCCTTTTAGTTTGGAATGTGTCAACGTTGTAAATCACCGGCCTTCACAAGAACCCCCACCCAGTTAAGGCAGAATTTTCTTCTGTGCAAGGTTACCATCAGATTTGCACAACTCTAAGACATTTTCATCTTAATCCAGGAACATTTTACACAAAGTCACAGTACTTTGCTGAATCAACCTTCTAGCTTGTATAACTGACACATTAATGATTACAGACTGATGGAACTCTTTAAAATGTGTGTAGTGATGTGCAATCACCTATAATGATAAATATATTCTTTAATGTATGATTTATCATATTCTACTAAGAATGGTAACTATAAGTTTTAACTTGATAAAATGTAATGATGTGTAAAACCAATATGATTTTGTAACCAGAGATTTTCAAGTTTTTTTACCTACATTTTTAACATCCATAAAAACATGTCACGTTTAGTTTGTAAACATTTGTTTGTGTATGAAGAAAAATCTGATGACAATTAATATCATGCCTCTTGTACCATTCTCAAGGTAGAAAGCCCAGGATTAAATATGCACTATTTTTGAGCGGGAAATTCTTAAGAGTCTGAAACAGAGGACTATAACTCAACTGTCGGAAAAGACAGCCCAGTTGACTATGTGACTCTGAAAAGTCACTTCTGATTGGGGCAGGACACCTTTGGGGGATGCGGCCAATCTCAGTTCAAATAGTTCCAAACAGGAAGAAGTCTCTCTCTTGCTCTTCATCGCTTGCCCTCTCTTCATCTTGCTCTCTTCACTCTTCTGACTCCATGCCATATGAGATCCATGAAAGCTCGGGACGCGACGTCCCGAGGAGTGAGAAGTACTCGCTTCACAGTCTACCAACTTCATACAGACAATAAATGACCATACAGATATTAGAACATTGACGGAACAAACATTCGACCAAGAACCGAGCAACAAAAAGGAAGCCAGGACACGCAAGTAACACCTCCAATATTGTGCTCAAAGTGCTGGTGAATTGAATATTTTGGGTAATCTGATAGCAAATCGATGTAGACTTAAAGAAGGATGAAATGGTTCTTGAGGCATTGTCGATAGACTCCATAGAGTACATCTTCACTGTACTGATCAGTTATTTCACATTCTGTCACAACTCACCAATCTATCTCATATATATGTGTTAGATTAGATTTATGTTTAGAATAGTAATAAAGTTTGTCTGTGTTAAAAGACGACTTGACTGTGGTGTATTTGATAAATTATCTCATCCCTGTTTCTGAAAGATTTCACTGCAAAGATGTACCTACATAATGTGACATTAATTTCAACAAGCCATGAGAATATTATCACTCCAATAAGTGAATGAATCATAATTCACTTATTAAAGCTAATTCCTTACAGTAGAAATTGTGAGCCGACATTGTATTACGTTTTCAATGGTGGAGAATCTATTAAGACAAATATTCTAGTTATTTGTCATTAATCTAATTTATAATGGTTGTCAAACGCGACTAATTCCGTTATACACGTCTTTACCTAATGAGGACAATTTAGTTCATAGCTCACATATTTCGAGACTCTAAATTCCCTCCTAAATTTTGCATGTCTGCAAATTACTCTACATATTATGATGGTAAAATGCATGCAAAATACCCATTTTAACTGATTGAGTCCACTCAATCAGTAAATTATATATGTAATTACCCTACAAAGGGATATTGCCAGATCCCCTTAACACCAATGGCCCTTGAGAAAATGGCCTTCTCCACACCTTTGACTTACACCGATTTGTGACCCGGCTACGTTTCAATGCCTTATGGACCATGTCCTCAGACCACACTATGTGTACGCCGCTGCCTATCTGGATGACATCATTATATACAATAATGATTGGCAGTGGAATTTGCAGCATCTGAGGCCGGTTCTGAGGTTTCTGTGGTGGGCGGGACTCACTGCAAACCCCATGAAGTGCGCAATTGGACGGGTGGAAGTATGGTATCTGGGGTTCCACTTGAGTCAAGGGCAGGTGCATCCCCAAATTCATAGACAATTGCAGCCTGCCTGAGGAGTTTCTGGGCATCAATTGGGCAGTCCTCACCCTTTGGTATTAGCTCCTGGGACAGGCTTTCACCCTCTGTTTGGACCATGCCATGCTACAGTGTCCCCATTGCATGAAGGATACCAATGCGCAGATCACCCATTGGTGTCTGGCTCTTCAGCCTTTTTATTTATATTTAAGTGATCCACAGACCTGGGGCACAGTTGGCTGTTGTGGACCTCCTCTCTAGGAATGTGGGTGGGGTCAGCTGGCCTCCATGGCCGTGGGCACTGGTAGTGACAGGGGAACAGCCTTCATGGCCAGGAGTACTGGCAGCAACTGGGGAACTGCCTCCATGGCCATGGCCACTGATAGCAGCAGCAGGGGAACAGCCTCCGTGGCCGTGTGCGCTGACAGCAGCAGTGGGCGCCCTCCTCCTCCCTTCCGGGCAGGGGGAAGTACTGCTGCAGTAACAGCCTCTGCCTCCTGGCGGTCAGCTGTGAGAGACTCTTGAGGAGCTGGCAGGGGCTGGGAGGTGGGAGCATTGAAGTTGGGTTCCCACAGCCCGAGTAGGAACTTCTCTTACATTATCTCAAAGATACGATCTACCACCTCCCACAAGGACCGAGTTCTCCCCATATCTCCCAATCAACCGAACCTCATCACAACATGAAGACATCTTGCGACCCAGGAAAGCAACGCAAGCATGACGCAATGTCCACTCTTGTTTGGGAGAGACAGCCTAAATATTGATATGAGTGCATGCTGCCAAGATGGCATAAGTGCGATGCACCCATGTCAATGACAGACAGACATGAAGTGTGAGTGAAGAGCGCATGGCAGGGAATACAACCGAAACCATGCACTCACACATAGAAAGACACGAAACACAAGACAAACATGGGTTGATGATGCTACAGTCCTGTCAGACAAAAACCCAGACTGATAGAGTGACAGGACAGTGACAGGGGTACTTTGCATGCTGCTGTTTGATGTCACTTCTGGTCCTTAAACACTTTTCAAAAGTCTCAAAATGGCCTTTTAGTGTCAGTTGCACCACATGCAATTTCATAAAACATTGAACATGAGACAAGAGTTATTTATGTGTCATGATGGAAATAATAATGAAAATGCATCAGTGTTTAGCTAAACAATACCAAACAGTTATGGAATTATGCCAAATATGAAAACTTTATTTATTTTTTGAGTTTATAAACAGATTTTCTAAAGAGAAGATATGGGTGGACAGTCGCAGCACATGATGTTTTAACACTTTAATTGTGAAAAATTAGTTACGCCTAAAAAACACAGAGAAGTTAAAAGTGGTTAAATATATTTTAGAGGTACTATGTATATATATATACATATATATATATGTAATAATATTACATAATAAGGAAGATTCCTGAAAAATGCAAGCTTGTAATACCTGTTTACTCCAGAGGGCAGTAAGTGAAATTTCAGCTGTATGAACAATGCACAGTTTATAAAGATTGAGTATTAAACTATATTTAACTTGAAACAGTGAACTGAACATTTTATGTTTATGATGCAACACACCCGAGACGCTACACTAGCATGTCTGATGCTTGTTGAAATTGATGGGCTCTTAAACAAGCCCTCATAATATATCTCCAACTGATTGACAAATTCACTTGTGAAATGGATTGCTGTGAACTGTATGCCAATGATTGACTTATGATCAATAATATGGTAGTAAACAATACATTGTATTCTAAAGCTGCTTTTTGTATTGTCTTATGAAACATTAACTCTTCTGCTACAAGAATGTAATTAATTTTAATTATCTGAATATTTTATATATATATATATATATATATATATATATATATATATATATATATATTATACTTGATAACTATGTATAATTATATATTGATATAAATATGTATAATCATTATATATTGAGTTATTGTTATATGAGGGCTTTTTCAGCAAATATTTGTATATGTGATTAATCACGATTAATTAATTGGGACACCATGTAATTAATTCGATAAAAATGTGTAATTGATTGACAGCATTAATATATATATATATATATATATATATATATATATATATATATATATATATATGCTAATTTTAAAAAAAGAATGAAAAAAAAAATACAGAAGGACAGAATGAATCATATATTGACACACAAAGCGAAATGCAACGCTTCTTTGCATGTGTTTGCGTTCCAACTTTCTTGCTTTGACACGCATATGAGTGGAAGTGAATAAACCACAAAGTATAGTCTGACTACACCTGACCACAATTGTTCCTTTTCTAATTTATTACATGATCATTAAGTTTTTGTTGTTTGTTCTGTTTAATTATTTTGAGATTCCTTCATCTGTATTAAAGTATAGGACACTGAATATATATTTTGCTTCATCTATTTATTATATTTCTATAAAATTTTATAAACACAAAGTGGCTTATTTTCACCCAAACTTCCAGAATACTCAGCATTTACTGGTAGTCTATAAATGTGTGGACACAGCAGAGTCAAAGTGAGACAAATGGTCTGATGTCTGCTGCTGCAGCGTTTGACCCATCTGACAGATGGATTGCTCTCTCTTTCCATCTCAAACTTGGTGAGAAAGGGAGAGTTCATAAGAGAGGACACCGGGTCAGTGCTCACGCTCCGAGACTTTTATCTGTTTGGATCCATGCCAGACCCTGTTCAGATGACCTTCCCAGCCAAAAGACAGGCCTTTCCCACTGGGCCTTGATCTTTCTACAGTCCCCCTGGCCACTAGCCTCTTCTGGGTCCTCCCAGCCATTACAAAGTCACAACTACAGCAACATTTCAGCCATCCTAGCCTCAGCAGGGTAGTGTTTCCTCCCAGGAGAGGGCAAGAAAAAGTGGATTACTGGAGCAGAGCAGGACCCCTGGGGCACAGGCCCTCATATGCCTGGTCATCAGTCTTTTTAGAGCCACTGCCATGGAGTAAGTGTAGGCAGTAATTTTATAACCAGAAAAATTCTGTAATTTACCATAGTTTAAAAACATTGATGGATAATTAAAATTGCTTTCAACAATTTTGACAGATAAAAAATCTTGTCTATTGTGTTTCCATACTTTAGAAACCTTACCACAGTAAAGGATCCTAATAGCAATTAGAAGTGAAAAAAGGGGAGAATAAAAAAAAGTGTTAAAGCGCTCATGTGTACACATACCAGGAAAGAGATGTGACTGAGGATTTGGGGTGTGAAACAAGTTTGCTCTAGTGGAATAATTTATGGGATGTTGTTCATTAAATCAGGTGACCAGATCGCAATGCTGCAGTGTCTATTTTGGATTTGACAATGCAGGGGCCGAAAGAAGAAAAGGTGATGAACTTACAACACACCACTTGGTAAGACTAAAATAGCTCTTTCCACAGAAATTCTTCTGATATCAAAGTCAAATTGAAAATACAAAGTGTTATTTATTAAAAGAAATACTGTACAGCACAACAGTGATCTACCACTTTTTCAGCAGCCTTGGTTATAGAAGTATTGTTCCCATTTAGTTTCTCTATAGGCATTTAAAAACAAATCTTCAATAAAGCCATGAACCGGCTTTGAAATGTATATAAAAATTAGGTCAAACATTAAAAGACTATGTTCTTAAATGTTCCGGGTTCAATACAAGTTAAGCTCAATCAATAGCCTTTGTGGCATAATGTTGATTACAAAAAAAATTGTTTTGACTCTGTCACCCGCACACACACACAAGATGAGACAGTCACAATGTTGGAGGAAACTGCTTTTATTTAATAGCAGTGCAGGCAAAAGTACAAACAGGGGCAAATCCAGTGAAGAGGCGTCAAAGGGGAGCGTGATGTCGGAGCCGGGGAATCAAGAGGAAGGAAGGGGCAAATCTGGGAGAGAGTGGTCAACGAGAGCGGGAGGTCGAAGCCGGGAAAACAGTTAACAACTATGGCGTAGAACAAGACGGGACTAGCGGGATCAACGACAGGGGAACAAGGGGAGCTGGAAAGCTAAGGGGTAAACAAGAGGAGTATCAGAACTAGGCGAGACTAGCGGGGGGGCAAGGACACGGGAAACTAAATACAATAACCAACCCTGGAGAAACGAATGCGTGTGGAATATATAGTGACGAGTGCAGGTGTAAACAATGAACAGGAGTGCAGATGATGCGAGTGCATGTGTAAACAATGACGTGGTGATTGGGATGAGTGCAGGTGGTCATAATGTTCTGGATGAGGCGGAAGCGAGCTGAGCACGTCGCGGAGTGCATGTGTGCCCGGGGAGATAGTCTACGAGCATGTGAGCTCGTAGGAGCAAAAACGAGCGTGCAAGCTCGAACGAGCAAAACGGGCGTGGAAGCCCGAGGGAGGAAAAAGAGCGTACAAGCTCAAGGGGGCGGAGCGAGGGAGCGGGGTTCGTGACAGTACTCCCCCCTCAGAATAGGACGGCTCCTGACGGCCACGGGAGGCGGTGCAGGATGATCGGGGGACAGACAAAGGGAAGTGAGACAGTCCATGGGCAGTTCAAGGTAAGGTCAGGGGGAACATAGTGGACAGGCGGGTAGTCGGGAGATCTAGGGGGCAGCCATAGGGCAGAGACTGGGTCAGGGGGTCTGGAAGGCGACTGGAGGACAGGGACTGGGTCCGGGGGTCTGGAAGGTGACCACCGGACAGGAACAGGGTCAGGAGGCCAGGGAAGAGGCCACAGGACAGGGAGAGTGTCAGGGGGCCACCGGACAGGGTCAGAGGGCCAGGGAAGAGCCGTGAAAGGCGGAGCCGTGGAGGATTTGGGAGACGGAGCCTTGGAAGACGGAGCCGTGAGAGACTCGTCAGGCGGGGTACTGAGAGGCTGAGGAGGCGGCGCCATGGGGAGCCCAAGAGACAGGGCAGAGGGAGGTGGTGCCGAAGGAGGCTCTAGAGGCGGAGGCCTGGAAGGCTCTGGAGGTGGAGCCGAAGGAGGCTTTAGGGGCGAAGGCCTGGAAGGCTCAGGAGGTGGAGCCAATGACGGTGGCGCCGTGGGCGGCTCCAGCGAGGTAGGCCTGGAAGGCTCTGGAGGTGGAGCCGAAGGAGGCTTTAGGGGCGAAGGCCTGGAAGGCTCAGGAGGTGGAGCTGATGACGGTGGCACCGTGGGAGGCTCTAGCGAGGTAGGCCTGGAAGGCTCTGGAGGTGGGGCCATAGGAGGCTCAGGAGGCGGAGCCGTAGGAAGCTCTGGAGTCTCTGGGAGTAGAGCCATGAGAGGCTCGGGGAAAAAGGTTGTGGAAGACTCGAGAGGCTCTAGAGGTGGGGCCCTGGAAGGCTCGAGAGGCTCGAGGGGGGAGCCATGAAAGACTCGAGCGACGAAGCCCTGAGAGGCTTGGATGGGGGTGGAGCCCCGAAAGACTCGAGAGGAGAAGCCCTGAGAGACTCGAGAGGGGAAGCCCTGAGAGGCTTGCGAGGGGGAGGAGCCCTGAGAGACTCGAGAGGCGAAGCCATGAGAGGCTTGAGGGGTGGAGCCATGAAAGACTCGAGGGACGGAGCCCTGAGAGGCTCGAGGGGAGGAGGAGCCCTGAAAGACTCGAGAGGGGAAGCCCTGAGAGGCTTGAAAGGGGGAGGAGCCCTGAGAGACTCGAGAGGCAAAGCCGTGAGAGGATTGAGGGGTGGAGCCATGAAAGACTCGTGAGGAGAAGCCCTGGGAGGCTTGAGAGGGGGAGGAGCCCTGAGAGACTCGAGAGGCGAAGCCGTGAGAGGCTTGAGGGGTGGAGCCATGAAAGACTCGAGGGACGGAGGAGCCCTGAAAGACTCGAGAGGCGAAACCGTGAGAGGCTTGAGGGATGGAGCCATGAAAGACTCTAGAGGAGAAGCCCTGAGGGGCTTGGAAGGAGGCAGAGCTCTGGGAGGCTCGAGAGGAGGAGCCCTGAGAGGCTTGGGAGGAGGAGCCTTGAAAGACTCGGGAGGAGAAGCCCTGAGAGGCTTGAGAGGCGGAGCTCTGGGAGGCTGGAGGGGTAGAGCTCTGGGAGGCTCGAGAGACTTGAAAGGCAGAACCCTGGGGGGCTTGGGAGGTAGAGCTCTGGGAGGCTCGAGAGGAGGAGCCTTAGGAGGCTCGAGAGGAAGAGCCTTGGGAGGCTCGTGAGGCGGAGGCCGCGAGGGCTCTGAGGGGCGAGCAGAGGCTGGCAGAGCCGTGGAAGACTCTGGGGGCGGAGCAGAACCCGGCAGAGCCGTGGAAGACTCTGGGGGCGGAGCAGAACCCGGCAGAGCCGTGGAAGACTCTGGGGGCAGAGCAGAACCCGGCAGAGCCGTGGAAGACTCTGGGGGCGGAGCAGAACCCGGCAGAGCCGTGGAAGACTCTGAGGGAACCTCTGCGGTCTTGAGCACAAGACGAGACTGGGGAGAAGGGGCCCTCTTCCTTCTCTTATGTCTTCAGCCAACAGGGGACGTGGCCATGGGGACGGTCGAGGCTACAGGCGCTGGCTCTGGGGCGGTCGAGGCTACAGGCGCTGGCTCGCTGACCGTGGCAGACATGGGCGCTGGCTCGTCGGCCGTGGCGGGCATGGGCGCTGGCTCGTTGGCCGTGGCGGGCATGGGCGCTGGCTCGTTGGCCGTGGCGGACATGGGCGCTGGCTCGTTGGCCGTGACAGGCTTCGGGACTGGGGCCGTGACAGGCCTCGGGACTGGGGCCGTGACAGGCTTCGGGACTGGGGCTGTGACAGGCTTCGGGACTGGGGCCGTGTCAGGCTTCGGGGCTAGGGCCGTGTCAGGCTTCGGGGCTAGGGCCGTGTCAGGCTTCGAGACTGGGGCCGTGACAGGCCTCGGGACTGGGGCCATGTCAGGCTTCAAGACGGGGGCCGTGGTAGGCTTCAAGACGGGGGCCGTGGTAGGCTTCAAGACGGGGGCCATGGTATGGAGCGCTGGTTCAGTGTCTGCCTCCCCCACAGTAAACGAGGAACCAGCGCACAGTAGGGCGAGGTCAATAAACTGAGCCAGGTTGAGAGAGCAGCGACCACCAGGCATAAATGATGAGGCTGGCTCATTCAGTCCAAATTGAAAAATGTCTTTCAGAGCCACCTCATCAAAATTCACCTGGTTGGCCAGGGCACAAAAATCAGTCACATAAGCCTCCAAGGGTTGGCTCCCCTGGCGCAAAACCAAGAGTCGGGCTGCTGGCTCCATAATGTCAAGGGCGGGGTTATGAGTTACACAACCGCTGCCTTGCATGAAAAACCCTTGGTTAGCGTCAGAAGAGCCATAAAACCTCTCCGGGGATGGAGAGCATACGGCACTCGCAGATGCATGGAGAGCATCAACGGGCTCAGGGGTAGACACAGGTGAAACAGGGTGAAAAAAAATCAGACATAGCACATACCTGCTGCCCCTGGGCCGCGAGCGCTTGGTCATCTCTCCCAGCTGCAATTCCGCGCACAGAACGCGCCGCGACAATCCGCTCTAGTGAGCTGCGCGAATCCTCCGCGTGACGCATTGTGACTGTCTACGGTGGGGTTGGTTATTTTGTCACCCGCACACACACACAAGATGAGACAGTCACAATGTCGGAGGAAACTGCTTTTATTTAATAGCAATGCAGGCAAAAGTACAAACAGGGGCAAATCCAGTGAAGAGGCGTCAAAGGGGAGCGTGATGTCGAAGCCGGGAAAACAGTTAACAACTATGGCTTGAACAAGATGGGACTAGTGGGATCAACGACAGGGGAACAAGGGGAGCTGGCAAGCTAAGGGGTAAACAAGAGGAGTATCAGAACTAGGCGAGACTAGCGGGGGGCAAGGACACGGGAAACTAAATACAATAACCAACCCTGGAGAAACGAATGCGTGTGGAATATATAGTGACGAGTGCAGGTGTAAACAATGAACAGGAGTGCAGATGACGCGAGTGCAGGTGTAAACAATGACGTGGTGATTGGGACGAGTGCAGGTGGTCATAATGTTCTGGATAAGAGCGGGAAGCGAGCGAGTACGCTCGCGGAGTGCATGTGTGCCCGGGGGGGAGATAGTCTACGAGCATGTGAGCTCGTAGGAGCAAAAACGAGCGTGCAAGCTCGAACGAGCAAAACGGGCGTGGAAGCCCGAGGGAGGAAAAAGAGCGTACGAGCTCAAGGGGGCGGAGCGAGGGAGCGGGGTTCGTGACAGACTCGTCCCTCCTTTTCTTTAATAAAGAAAAAATCTTGACTCCAGCCAGGTCTCTTAAGCAACCAAATAGGCCAGGTTGCTAGGGAGGGTAGAGTCATATGGGGTAACCTCCTATGATGTGTGGTTCTCGCTCTGGGTGGGGCGCGTGGTAAGTTGTGTGTGGATGCCGTGGAGAATAGTGCGGGCCTCCACATGAGCTACGTCTCCGCAGTAATGTGCTCAACAAGCCTTGTATTGAACCTGTAACATTCCTTTAATGTATTTTTTGAGGGAATAAAAAGCAATTCCATGAAACAATGCTAATATAAAATCAAACATTAATGACGGTAGACTGTAAAACTGACTTACAGGGATTTTACTACCAGAACCCTAATGGTGAAAGGCAACAAAAGAATAGTGTTAAGGTTCAAATAATTTTAGAATTTAGGCTTTGGTTTTTTGCTTAATAGAACTGTTGCATCAAAACCCTTTTGCCATTGTTATGAGGATCTTTATGCAACTTGTTTTCTGTCAGCTTTGTATGAGAATTCAACATGGTTAGTTGGTTATAGATATTTAAATAGAAGCAAGAAAGAAAAGACCAAATGCAATTCAGTATGCAAACAGATTTAAGAAAGAAGACCAATTAGCATTCAGCAAATATTATGATGTCACAGTCAATGGCTATATTTTTAAACCAACATTTGTAAAAAAATATGAAGTATACAAAAAAAGGATGAAATTATGTACAAAACAATAGAACAATGTTTAAATGGAGTCTGTATGTTCAAGCTGAAAAAATAGCAAAAGTTATTATGGTGTTTGGGAACAAGCTCTAACCAGAATATCTGAAGAATATCAATACAGTTCTGCCTTCAAAAACTGCAATTATAGCGTCTGCAAGTGTCTACATTTTTATGTAAATGATGTTGGAACACCTATTTAAATTTGAATTTTATACATGACAGCGCAAGAGGCACCTCAATGAATTTTGCAGCACACCACATTTTCCCAACACCACTTAATCGATCACTTCCAGCCAGGATTTTTTCAAAGGGGGGCCAGGCAGTGTGGCACCAAAATTGGCACATGGGGCTTCTGTCAGAGCCCCCCCTCTACAACCACCACTGCTTCCAGCATAGATTGAGAGTGCTAAGCATGATTCACATGCTATTCTTGCAGGTGTTAATTCACAGCACCAAGGTTCAGATCGATACATTACCACAGATAATGCTGATCCCCTCTGGCCCCTCCCTTTGCTGTCCTGCTCATCATCAAAGTAAAGAATGAACTCACGCTTTAGATCCCCTCCAGTTCCCTATCTCATTGTTGTTTCGCTCTGCACTCAAATGACCACACTTTTTCAACTGCACAGAGAAACTGTCTGTTAATGACCTAATTGATTAAATAAGGTCTTTTCTGGGCTATTGGTGTGGAAAGATTTCCTTTTTTTATTTTTTGAGCAGGCAGAGGTAATAGTTGTAATAAAGGCAGATAAGGTCAGAGGGCGAGCTGAGCAGCTCTAATAAACCTGGTGTAATTAGCAGGTAGCTGGGGATCGCGTGTCTGTTTGAGGGTCAGGGAAGGTGGACCTCAGAAAGGAATGGAGTGCCGTTATGCACTATTAGTGAGTTTTCTTATACAGAGGCTTGATTAGATATTCAAAGAGCAGCGTGAGGCATCTCAATCATGACTCTGTCAAAGCTCTCCACTCTAATGAATAGACCTCAAGAGTCCTCAGCCTTCACTTGGAAGGGGCTTGATTTTGTGTGTGAATGTGTGTGTGTGCACTTCTTAATGGAAAAGAGTGTTTTTACATTTGCATTGTTTGGCTGATTATGCTGACAAACTGTCCACAGCTCTCAACAGATGTAAAACACAATCTTTAAATATTTATGCATCCAGAAAATTCTCAACTCATCAATTCTGCAATATGAAATAACATACACTTCAATTGTTTTGATGCCTGCTGGTTATCTACATAAGATGAATCATTCTTGTCTAGAGTCAGCTCCTATATTTTGTTTTCCTAATAGATCTCATTGTATTGTTATGAACATATTACTCTAGAGTTCATTAACAGATATTTGAGTTCATGTAGACTTATTTATGAAACACAAACATAATACATTTCTTTGAAAGTCAAATGTAAAAGTATTCTTTTGTAAACTGTTGCATTTAACTCAATGGAACAATTATGGTAAGAATGGGCATATGAGCGATTTATTTCTGCTCGCGTTTCATGAAGAAGGCACAATGATATCAAGCACATTTGCTTACACATATAAACATACCTAACCATAACCTATTTTTAAAATCAGAGTGTGTGGAGACGGGGCGTGGTTGTGCGATGCTGTGTAGAGAGTGAGGCCTGGAGAGGGAAGCGGTAAGGATTAACACCTGTAGGGAATGATTACTTTTTTCGTTTTTTTTTATTTTATTTTCTCCCCTTTTTATCCCCAGTTTGGAATGCACAATTCCAAATGCACGCTAAGTCCTCGTAGTAGCGTAGTGACTCAATCCAGGTGGCGGAGGACGAATCTCAGTTGCCTCCGCATCTGAGATCATAAATCCACGCATCTTATCTCGTGGCTTGTTGCGTGCGTAGACCTGGCTGTAGTCACTCAGCACACCCTGGATTGGAACTCATGACTCCAGGGCTGGTAGTCAACATCTTTACTCGCGGAGCTACCCAGGCCCCCCGGGAATGATTTCTAACAGCTGTTTTGTGTTGCAGTGAGAGAGAGATAAAGCAGCCAGAGCCGCAGATGAGAAGGAGAGAGGGACCTGAGTCCTATGACGAAGCTGTCTGTGTTTGAGAGAGCGTTACTTTATGATTATTGAGAATTCGAACTTAAGTTTTTGTGTACTCTGAAAAGTGGCAGAAAATCAACAACTCTAAAGTGTGTACGCTGGTTCCCGCTTCCTCATTTCTCCTGAGAAATGTCAAGCCCTGCTGCATAATAGGGTACTCGACTATGGAATTTACACCAGGAGATAAAGTACTTGCTCCCTACATCAAGCTCTAAATTACTCGCCAAGTGGCAAGGGCCCTTTGAGGTCACACGGTGAGTTAGGGAAACTCCTAAACCTAAACCTAACCCTACCCTAATCCTAACCTCTAATATCTAACCTTAAATTCTGATTTTTTTAATATGAATGTTGCTCATGGACAAAAAAGGATTTTGATTCAGGAACATGCCTCAACTGAATTACGGTAATCATGAAACTTTGTGAAGTACATACAGTGGGTTCTAGATCAGGGGTCGGCAACCTATGGAGGGGTCGTTATTGGCACGCCAGCAATTGCGAGAGAAGTGTAGATAATCTTATTCATATAAATTCTGCACCTGCATTCAAATCTATATCTTGATGTAATCGTTCCTCATGATCACGCAGTGTGTTTTCATGAGCTGAATGGGAGGCTAAATAAAAAGAAAAAATATGACGAGACTGCAGTGTACCCACAGACTTGTGCATTGCGTGCAAGCCATTGGCACATCAAGAGCCAGCAGCGCTTCACTTTCAGTTAATCAAGCCAGTAAACGCGTCTGCTTTGCTTTGGACAGGCTGCGTGGATGACAGCCTACATTCCATGTTTCATTTGTTTCTTTTTGCTTTCAGAACAAAACGTCATGTAATAAGGAAAACACCACTATTAATCCTTGAGATTTCTAGCCCAGCATACAAGTACCCCCTCCTCAAACCATGGTCACATTCAAAATAAAATTAAATGATTAAAAGAGAAAACATAAACCCACATCATGGGGGTTAAAAAAATCTGAGTCTATTCAAAAATAAATTAAACCTGGAAATAAAGTTATAGGATTTTGCAGGTGCGATTCACCGAAAAGGGCTAAATAGTTGATCGGCTTGTGATGCGTGAATGGCTTGTACATGCAAAGTGAGTCTCATCACATTCCCATTCAGCTGTGTGATCATGAGGAAGGATTACTTCAAAATGTAGATTGGAATGCAGGTATGAAAAACTTCATAAAAATAATATAGATTGCTCCTCTCTCGCTGTTGCTTGCATGCTAGTGATTAAATTATTACAATTACATAATATAAGACTGTGGCAGGGTGGAGGGTGGGGCCGGGTGGTGATTCTACACACCCGGTCCCTTATCAAGCTAATCAAGCCTCCAAGAGGGATAAAGGCTGACTAAGGAAGATCGTTGAGAAAGAGATCATTTATGGGCATGTCCATCATGTGTGTTTGTGTCTTTTGTTTAAGTTTCTCATTAAACTATTATTTATATTGTCAAGCCGGTAATCGCGAGGCGAGTCAGGACGACTCCCCGACTGGCTGGAGCGATGGAGCCACTGCCAGGGGAGGAGGAGAGCCCTGCTATCCCCCAGAAACGGGGAGGGGTCGAAAGAATACCAGCGTCCACGAGGGGAGGAGAGAAGTGACTCCCCGACCG
The DNA here is from genome assembly GCF_025860055.1 of Xyrauchen texanus. NCBI lineage: Eukaryota > Metazoa > Chordata > Actinopteri > Cypriniformes > Catostomidae > Xyrauchen > Xyrauchen texanus. Next base: position 13,255,907 of record NC_068307.1, read on the forward strand.
CCTGGAGCGGTAGGGCCGCTGCCAGAGGCAGAGGAGTGTCCCCACAAGTCGCCGGGAACATGGAGGGGCGTTCTGTCCGCCGGGGGTCGTGGGTCTGACTCCGGTCCGTCCGGTGTGGAGCGACTGTCGTCCACCTGAGAGGGTGGAGGAGTGATCGAGGACCATGCGACGGTGTATCAGAGAACAGGCGAGTACGGTTTTTTTTTCCAGCTCTTTCTCCTCTCTCTCTCTCACTGCCGCTCCTCATTGGCCTATTCCCTCTCTTTTAAATTTTACAGTGTTTTTTTGGGGGGTGCTACGATGTTACAGGAAGTAGCCCCCCTATTTTAATTATTTCTGTTTCCCTCCCCTTGTCCCCTCCCTCATCCAGGTAGAAGGGGATGAACTGCTGGCAGACGGGCGTAAGACACAAGAACGAGGGAGGAATGTGGCAGGGCAGGTGATTCTACAAACCCGGTCCCTTATCAGGCTAATCAAGCCTCCGAGAGGGATAAAGGCTGACTGTGGAAGATTGTGCGGGAGAGAGATCGTTTACGGGCATATCCATCATGTGTGTTTGTGTCTTTTGTTTAAGTTTCTCATTAAATTATTATTTATATGGTCAAGCCGGTTCTTGCCTCCTCTTTGCTCGTTTATTTCCCTTTACAAAGACATATTTAAGATTCCACACAATTTCATGATCAGTAATCAAATAAGCAAATTTGTGACATTAACTGTGTTAACTCAATTTGTACAAAAGGACACGTTTTCTTTCATTAAATCACTTTCAGTGAAAATTCACACAGATAATCATCAGATTTTGCATTTAGTTTTTTTGGAGGGGCGTGTCGACACAGCCATTGACCAGGAAAATTAAAAATGCCACTCCACGTCAAAAAGGTTGCCAACCCCTGGTCCAGATTGAAAATCTGCCTTTTTTTTTCATTTAAACCCGGAAACAAACAGAACGTTAAAGTTTTACGTAAAATGAAAAAGCACTATTTCTGGTTCTAGTACTTCTAGGTCACTAATAAAATATTAGCAAATTTGTCAAAACATTGACCATTAAACATGTACAGATAAGATCAGATGCTTTTTGCAACATTCTCGAGTCATGGTGGAAAACATACTGTAAATCATTAGGTTTTTCCACAAACTTATTGAGTCTACAGTAATCCCAAATGATAAATTGACCAAATACTAATAAATTCTGAAATGCATCCATATTTTTTTATTCAACTTTTCATTCAAATTGTTATGCTATTAATGATGAATAATGCAATTTGTCCAATTTTTATAACAGAAACAATTATACAGCTTTTATATCACACAAAAAGGGTTGGAGACACAGAGAGAGAAAGCAAGCAAGTGGACAAAATGACAGAGGAGAAGTGTTATTAGAAGTTTATTAGTGCAGAGTTACCCTAAAACTGACCAGTCCACTCTGTGGGCACAGTGCATCTGACTCACAGGTAGAGCTGTTTTTGAGTTCTGCTAAATAAGCTTTGAATGTTGTTAGAACATCGTCATTAAGGTGAGAAGCGAATTACACCATATATATGCAATTAATCTTCAAAACTAGGGCAAAGTTTAATTGCAAACAAACAAACAGACAGAATATGCAAATGCGGAAACATTATGTGAGATGCAGTTGTAATTATGAAGATACACATAACTGTAATTAAAATGCTTGCATCCCTCAATGCCCTTGCTGGTTTTTCATTGTGCTGTGTATCACCTCTCCTGATTGGTTTCTTTGCTTGAAGCTGTGCAATCTTATGCCACATTTCTGTAGAGACACACATACATAATCTTGTGTAATCTTTTTTTTTTTTTTTTTTAGTAGGAGTGTTGATCAGCAATGCTTATGAAGTCATTTTACACTCTTGAAATGATCTTGTGTGTGTGTGTGTGTGTTCTGCAGAGCTTCTATCAAATGCACCATGACAAACTGTCATGCTCTGCATTAAAGCCCCTAGCAAAACAGAAGTGTTCGTTCTACATCAGCGCTGGTAAATGGAAATAGTGTGTGTGTATGTGTGTGTGTGTAAGTGCTTGTATGCAATAAAGAAAGTAGAGGGACAACATGATCACTTGTGAGGTCAACATGTTATTTCCGAGATTTCCGTTTTACTGTGAGATTAGTCTGAGAGAAACAGAGAGTGTAATGAGGAAAGAAAAAAAAGCATGAAAAAGGCAAGAAAAAATGTATATAAGAGTTGAATTGGCAGAAGATTCAGAAGTGTCATGCCTATTCAATCTGAAGGGACACATGGCCCCTCTCATGTTTGATTTTATGTGTAACATCCAAATAAAAATAGCATATTTGATAATGGAATATCTAGCTAAATGTCCTCTTCTCCAAACGATAAATGTGCATTGTGAAAGGTTAGATTAAATTTTGCTTTCTTTGTAAAATTGTGTGCTAGGTCTGGATATGAACTGGCTCCCATCAAAAGTTCAATGATACTTCACCACTAGACTCCTAAATCATAATCATGTTTTATAATAATTAGGGCTGTCAACTGATTGCATTTCATTATTGTGGCAGACAGGTAAAACATAAATAAGACAATATTGTAAATCTGACATAAAATCTAATTTACTGTGTCAAATAAGTGCTGGCTAATGCTAAACGTAGATTTTCTAAAATTGATTTTAGAATAGACTTTTCACAATCATTTCAAAGCAGCTCTATAGAAAATCATGCCTTATAGTCTTAAAGCCCCCAGTGATCAAGCTAAAGATTCCTTTCAATATTAGTTAGTAAAAAAAAGCCTTGAGAGCTACCTGACCTCTGGCTTTACGATATACGTACATAATCCAATATTATTTAGCGGTAAACCGTTTGAGCAAAAACCAATCATCAAATGTATTTTTTTTCTCTTCCCCCAGTTTCACTTTGCATGTAAACTTTACCGGCTGTCTTACTGGCTTATCCAATGTGCGCAAGTGATGTCGGCATAAATAAAACAACATTTTTAATATACTGTAGCATAACACTGTTGTTTGGCAAATTTGACAAGCTTTAACACAACAGTCTACTTGCTGTTTGCAATCGATCTTCAAGGTATCAACTCGCCCATGAAGACGTTTCGCAGCTCTCAATTTTGCATTGCTTGGATTTAATCAAACTACCAGTTATGTATTTATTTATGCATCACATGATACATATGCTACTGAATCAAAAGTGTTGTAGCTTATTTTTGGACCCTAATTTGTTGGAAAATAGCAATTAATTAATTTTCAGAGGTAACTTTAGTCTTGCCCCTTAAGGGCTGAATAATTAATATATTTTTTTATTCTTCTTTATCTGTTTTATTTTAAAATATATTGTAATGGACAAGGTTTCTACTTAAGGGAAAAGAGGAGGCGGGAAATGGCTAAACAGCAACGTAAACTTTAATGACAGAAAATAACTCAAACATAACATAAAAGTGCTTTGCAGCAAACAAAACAAAGAAGCTCGCACACACAACAAGAGCGTCTCTCTCTCTTTCTCTTTCTCTCTCTCTCTCGCTCTCTCTATCTCTCTCTCTCAAACTGGCGTCCCAGTTCCTCCTTATCTCTCTCTGATTAGGCAACTCAGCGCCAGGCATGCCTCATCACGGTCCGGCCACACCTTCCTCCTCGTCACATACATATAGTATTTCAAAAGGTTTTTAGCACAGGCATTTATGTTGCAGGTTTTGTATTTCCTTTGCTCATCTTGGCTTGAGCACATTTTTGAGTGTTTTTCTGTACTTTTTGCTGCAAGAAATTGTGTAAAAAGATGGGTAATTTAATCTCTCTCTGTGTGTGTGAACAGTGCCGTATGTGTGTATTTGGTAAAAAGCCCAGCATTTAACATGTTAAAAAATATTTTATAGAAAGACTTTTTTAGAGTCTTGTTGGGCCTGACATAACTGGGACGTAGTTCTCCTTGTCAAAGCTAATAATCTGTCAGCCCACTCCCATTAACTGTGCCTCTGTTAATGTAACATAAGCCAGTCAACCAGCCAGTGTGTAAACCTCACTCCCTGGTCTTAGCACACTAGCAACTGAAGCTAGAGGCTGTAGCCTTTAGCTTCCTTGTAAGAGTGCTCGCCTCCCATGCTGGAGACGCCGGTTTGAATCCCGCTCAGAGTGGGTCGAGCAGGACTGGTAACATTTGAGATGGTGAGATTTTTTTGTGAACAGTTGGATTGTATCATAACTGTTTCTATTTTTTGTATTTTGGCATGGCTAGAACACTGTATTGACCAATCAGCATCCAGGCCTGGAACAATTAATTTTGCCTTAACCTTCAAAGTTATGGCAAACATTCACTTGCAATGTATGGACCTACAGAGCTGAGATATTCTTCTAAAAATCTTCGTTTGTGTTCAGCAGAAGAAAGAAAGTCATATACATAATGATATTGGGGTGAGTAAATGATTACAGAATTTTTATTTTCTGGTGAACTATCCCTTTAACTGCAGTCCATAGCTTCATGTCTTCTACCTACTCCTACCTACTTTGACAAGAGGCACTGTCAAAAGATTAGTATCGGGACTCGTATTGGCACTGTGGAGCCATATGCCTATTTCGTGGCGATTTATAGAAATTAAATACACTAAACATCAAAATAGCTGTTAGGAAAATATGCAGCAGTGAGAGAAAACACTGTAGACTGGAAAATGAAACCAGACTTTTGGTATGAATCTTCCATGTTCAGGAAAAAGGTGGATAAGAAGATAAGAATAAAATATAGCTGCAAGCAGCGATGGCGGGCCCAAGCCGGTGGCACCACCACCCCCGTGCCTTTAGGGTTGCTGGTGGCACCGCCACCCCCGTGCATTTAGGGTCGCTGTGCATGATGGGCAATAACGTAACCTCGCTTTGACCATCGAGAAGATGTGTGCTGTAGAGCTTGCATCAGTGTGGGCTCTGCAAAAGTGCACATCGAGGGCACATATCAACCACAAAGTATGCGCGAGCACCCTTCTGATACCTAAAATGAAAAATGACACCCTACGGTCACATGGAGTTAATGGAGACATGAAATAAGTACACAAGACTGAAAATTCATATGAAGTGTGCCATTTGGGACAGGGCCTATGACCGTGAACCACAATAGTCACATCTATGAGGTAATTCAAATGTAGAATAATTTTTAATGTCATAGGATGTCATAGGTCAGTATTGTTTGCAGCACTTAAACGTGTTAATCCAGAAGGCCAGTATTTATCCGGAGGTCTCTGTACAGGTTTATTAATGTAATTATAATTTACGCACTGCTGAAGTTTCATCGAGATCAGTTAATGTACGCAAAAGTTATAACACACTTCCTTGCTTTTATGCACCCTTTATGTGCTTTTTGGAGCTTCAAAGATTCATTTGCAATGTGTTCCACATTCAAACCAAAATATCTGACTTTCTGTTGGTCTGAGCTAATGACTGTAAATTGGAAAGTTGTCCGTCTCCCTCCCCCTCCCCTCCACACACACACAAAGAATGGCAGGGGAAACTCTGTCTGTCAGAGAGAGACAGAGAGAGCAAAATTCCAAAACATCCACATTCAAACCAAAATATCTGACTTTCTGTTGGTCTGAGCTAATGACTGTAAATTAGAAAGTTGTCCGGCTAATACTGAGTTTTGTGACTGTGGGTCAAAGTGTAAAGCAACCCCCCCACTTTTGTCAAAAGGTGGCGCTACTGAGCCCCTGCACCACGCCCGTTTCTGAAACTTTGCACATGTCTACTGGCTAATAAATGTGATGTGTCTGTCGAGTTTCATGCAATTTGAAGTATGCTAAGAGTCTCAAAAGCATCAAAAAAGAATATTCAAGTTTGAAGAGTTGCCGCGGCAACAGTATCTAAGATATCAATAATCCTTTAACATGTCTACATCTGCCGTGTGTTTACATTATACACCTAAAGTTTTAAGTAAATCGGGTAAAAATAAGAGGGTGATTTCAAAGCATTTTGAAAGTGACACACTTCCTTCTGCCAGTTGGTGGCGCTATAACTTTGACTCACAATAGTCACATCCATGCGATCGGCCTCTTACAGCGAACCCACTGCTGAAGTTTCATGGAGATCAATTAATGTATGCAGAAGTTATAACACACTTCCTGTTTCACTTTTCGCGCCATAATTTCGTTTCCTCGCCACGGCCAAACCGTTCGAGATATCAAAAATCCGCCGGCAATTTTTCATCCTCAATATCTTGACTTCATGCTGACCGAGTTTCGTGGTGATTGGTGGAATTATCTAGGAGGAGTATTTCAAATTCCATTGCATGCGTTTTCCAAACAACCCTAAATAGACGATTTCCTGTTGGGCTGGGGTAAAAAGTAAAAGTATGAAGGATATATGAAAGGATGAGATCTATATGTGTACCGAGTTTCATATTATTACATGCAAGCTTGTTTGATTTATGGACCAAGTTTTCGGACCCCGTTCCAGGGGGCGCTGTCGAGCCTCCCTGCCACACCCCGGTACCAGATTCAGCCCGACCCTAATGGCCGCGGGTTCTGACCCGTGTGCAAAGTTTCAAGAGTTTTCGAGCACGTTAAGAGCCCCAAAAGTGCCCCAATAGTCGTAAGAAAAATAATATTCTAACGAAAACAATAGGGCCTTGCCTTTTCAAGGCTTGGGCCCTAATAATATATGTATAAAGAGCTTTTCAAGCAGAGAACTTTGTAATTTTTGTTTGTATACCCTTCAGGTGGTGACAGGAGCAGACATTTTGTGAATGCATTAATAACTTTGTCTAAACGACTTCTAAAAAGTGAAGTGACAGGAAGGTGATGGTTCTCCAAATTTAGCCACTGTCTTTGCACATGTGAAGGATGATAACCCAGTGCACACACACTGACAGATTTTAGTAGGGCGACACAAGTTGTGTGAGTGTGTGCGTAATAGATAGAGAAAGTTGGTGACACAATGTGTCTGCTGTATGTGTGTGGGGTGTGTGACTATGTGCATAAGCGCACTCGTGTGTGACAGCAGCAGTGTGTTTGAGACTGTTCCCGCAGGTCCTCCCTCAGGTCTCTGTCAGGCTCAGCCAACAGTGTCGTTACTCATAAAGACAGTATTATTATCAAGCAGAAGATGAGTGTATATCCAGATCACAGATGAGCCACAGGAACTTTTCTCCACACCTGTATAATCACTTCATTGTCTTGATAAGAAACAGAGTATGGCTTCCTAAATAAGCACACATGCACATACAAACATTCTGCAGCTGTTTATATCCATTAATATGATGAATAATTGCATGTGTGTTTATAAAAATAGCTGACATCATACACACACGCCCACACTTATCTGCACTCACAAACTTCAGTGACACAGTAGCTAGGTGAACCAGTGTTTTGCGTCATTGCTGTTTCTATATTGATGATATATATTCGTTTTATTAAAAAAGATGAAGATATCATGACAACCTTAGTCTGAACTACACCCTCACATGTGGCAATCCAAATTCAACTTACACTAGACAAAGAGCACAAGTATTTATACCACAGTGACTCATTTGTACAACCATATGTAGATGGCAACCACATCCAGACAGTCAAACCTTCACATATGAATGCCCAGTGGTCTGTCAACTTCATTCTTTATCTCACCTGCCCATATAACAAGCTGCCTGGCTTGATTGATACACTAGCAGATGTGTGAGATGTGGCCCTCCCCGCAGGACACATGTGCAGAGGCATGAAGTGTAAATCTTGCTTTCTGCTGTTACACAGATCGCATCAGTATGCTGCAAAGAGACAGACGCTAGTGTAACGTACCACCCATAGTTTGGCATTCAGTGCGATTTTTTTTGTGGAACTGGGTAGGTGAAATCACCATGATAAAAAAAGAGTAACAAAAAGAGAGAAATCACCAGCTTCTGAAAAAGACTTCAGAGGAAAAGACAAAGTGATGAAGTATATAAAAATGTGACCTTTCAGAGTTGAACTGTTTTGTATTCTCCTGGTGAAATGCAGTTGGAACTCTAGTGCAATACTAATTTATTGTAGCAATTGAAGGTGTGTGTTCTAGTGTGAGTAAGTGGCTTTAAATCTACCATTTTGAAATGTTGAATGGTTTGAGCCTAAGGCTTAAAGATTAAACTCTAATCGTGACTCAAACAAATATAAAGTAGTATACAACAGGGCCAAAGGCACACCTTAAGGAAAATGTTATCTTTTTTATCTATTTAGACTGATCAAAATAAAAAAATAAAAATTTATATTGATGGAGCAACCTATGAAAAAACATTGAAATTCCAAAAATAAAACAAAAGTGACAAGGGAGCCAAGTTGCGATTTAAAAGGCTTCTTCGCCACCTTAAGAAAAAAGAAAAAAAAAAGAAAAAACCTGCTATTATTTCTTTTTCCACCACATTTTTGTTAAAAGGCCTCCAGAGCGGTTATAGTGATATTGTGTTAATATAGGAAATAATTTTCAACTTAGGCACATACCATTAAGACAGCAAAATGTTTTTTTGAGTAACAAATAAATATAAAACTTTAAATCCTGCTTAGAGGATAGTGTAGATGTTTGTGGCTCACTGTTCTGGGCAGAGGGCTTGAGGGTCGAGGCTTGACCTGAGCATAAATACAGGAAAGTAATGTGGTAGTTTTTGTTGCTGTTTAGTGTTTTAGGAGAAAATAAAATCAAAAGTCCCTTTTATAACATCAAGGTGATAGCTGAAGCTAATGCGTGCTAGTGCATGCCAGGGCCAGTTGCTTTCCCACTATCACTTCCGGGGCTTCATCGTGCCTCCTCTGGGCTTCCTCATGGCAAACGGTTCAGTGCCTTTGGCCCACAGATTTCTTTCAGCTTAAACAAGACCAACTGGGGATTGAGGCTTGGTCAATGTCAAAGGAGTTGAGTTTAGCTGATATACCAGATCATATATCATACCAGAGTTTCAGCACCAACATACTCATTTCCCAATTTTTCATATCAAACTACCAGTTTACCTCAACAGATAAACAGAGAATTTAGAATAAAGGCTGTTCACAGCAGGGTTTCTGGGTTTCTTGGAGTGGGCATGTTCTGTAGTGTGTGTTACTTGACGTCTTGCAGGATGCAGACAGATACACATGAAGCCTAGAACTCCTTGGGCTGTACAGGCCTTGTCAAACTGACGACAACAGACAGCACCAATTGAATAAGGAGCGGAGTCTTTTAAAGATAATTCACTTTTACAATTATAGAAAGTTGGACAGAGCGCAATAGAATCCAGGGATCTTGAGAAACGTTTAACATATTTTCAATCTACTTAACACAATGCCTTAAAATGCGTGTTTATGGCACAAGACGCTAAACGCAATGCAACAAACGACTCTCTAAAAGCGTCATTCTGACACATGTATATACTACATAGACAAACATTTTAAATTGCGCAGACAGAGCACATCCTGTGAGAGGTTTGAGTTGGTTTTAGATTTTATCCAAACATGGGTAGAAAAAACTAAAGAAGAGAGAGAGAGAGAGAAAGAGAGAGAGAGAGAGAGAGAGAGAGAGAGAGAGAGAGAGAGAGAGAGAGAGAGAGAGAGAGAGAGAGAGAGAGAGAGCGAGAAAATAATTGATTGTATATTATTTCCGTGTGAAAATGTTTGTACACAGGTTTTACGCACAAATATGTGTGCACCTATTGTGGAAGAAAGATTTTATGTTTTTGTTCACAATCAATTTTACTACAGCCAATAAAAAAAAAATGACATCATAAGATAATTTTGTTCATATTGACACAGAATTTAAAGGTGTTCGAATGATGGATGTAGTTAACCATGTGTACTGCAAGTCAGATCTAGATTCCTACCGTCTACACAGGAGGGTTTGTTCCGTGTCGTGCCGGCCACTTTTCCCGGTAAACACGAGCACTTGACTGTTTGGGAGCGCTCCTCAATTCGGTTCTTGTTGCAACATCTGTGTGCTGCGATGACCTCGCACGTTCCTCCCTCTGTGAATGCAGAAACACACACACGTATATATCAGTGGCACATATCATATCATATTTCAGTGGCATGTGAACATGATACTTCCATAACTTTGACACCAGAGATACAAACAAATCAGTGACAAGTACATATTTATGAAGATAACACTGAAAGAGAGAACAGACTAAGAAGGGAGAGACAAACAGTTCTTGCATATAATAAAATAAAGTGTTTTCACAAAGAAATAATACAAAAAGCATGTTTTTATTTTTATTATGCAACATTAGTTGTAGTATTGAATTTAATTAGACTAGAATGTCAAAAATGTAAATTACTCTATATAAACATATTGTTTACAGAACAGTTGCATAAAAGCAAAATTGCACTCGCAATTATGCAGTTGTGCTGAAAATGATCATGTCCATTGTTAAATATGTGTTAGTATATGTAGAAATTAATATTAACCAAGATAAATAAATGCAGTATAGGGAGCAGGAAAAGGAAAGATCAGGAAAGCTCGCCTTCCCCGAGTGCGTATGATAGCGTTAAGATGGCACCAGCCGCTTTAACTCTATGCGAGAAACATAGAGAGAGAAAAGGCACGGCTGGCGCAGTCTGCTCCCATGCTTGGCACATCGCCTTGTTCCCCCCTGTCAGGTGTAAAGAACCAGAAGGCTTTGACGATTTTATGGGGCGTTGGGGAAGGGTACGTGCAGCCTGGCACAGTTGGTCGCTTTGGCACGTAAAATACCTGCCCATTCCTGTGTCAGCAGTACACGTACACGGCTCAGCGCGTGGCGTGATTTAAATTGGACCCCTAGTGTCACTTCTTCAACACAACGTTGAAGTGAACGACAGACGGCTGACGTCTAGGTTACGGATGTAAGCTCCGTTCCCTGATGGAGGGAACGAGACGTTGTGTCCTCCCGGCCACGTCGCTGAACCGAGCCACTGTTGCGGCCGAACCTCATTGTCGGCTCCTCAGAAAAATCCTGAATGAAACATTGGCCTTTTCTCATAGATGCAAAACATTTACATTTACATTTATGCATTTGGCAGACGCTTTTATCCAAAGCGACTTACAGTGCACTTATTACAGGGACAATCCCCCCGGAGCAACCTGGAGTTGAGTGCCTTGCTCAAGGACACAATGGTGGTGGCTGTGGGGATTGAACCCGCGCTCTTCTGATTAACCGTCATGTGCTTTAGCCCACTACACCACCACCACTCTAAAGGCTCTCAAGAGAGACCCCTTTCCATCTGGGAAAGGAGGTTACATCCCTAACCTAGACGTTAATGTATACAATCAGTAAATTGTTACTGAACACCATTATATCCATGAAGGTAAAAAAGGCCATCCAAACTGAAAAAAAAGAAATCACAGACCTGAATCCTCGGCTCCTTAATTAGATTAACTTTTGGAGTCATCAGTTAAAACAGCATTAGAGCAAATGGCCCTTGTAAAAAGCCTCTAAAGAGAAAATTATAGGCTCTTCCACAGACTCACACTGCCAGGCTTTCCATGTAATTACCATGTATTCTTTCTTTTCTCCACGTTGCAAATTGCCCTTGAAGCGTGCTGATTATCTTATCTAATTGACAAGCCTTTTACCCTGGCTGGATGTAAGTAAGGGCCTTTATGTGGAGCAAAGGAAGGCTGCAATGGTTTAGTTTGGGATGAAAATGTGGATGCATATGGTACTGTTATGACTGAGTAGGTAAGACTCATTCTCTGGGCTAAATAATAAAGGGCCTTGAGACAGAGCAATTATGAAGTCATCACAGTCATTTCCACGCTCCCTGCCCTTCAAAACACACCCACACACACCCACATAGATAAACTGTACAGGATATGTGGGGCCATGTGACCTGCACTGCAGTAAAGTGGACCCCATTGTGACAAAAAGAGGATAAAAAAGAAAAAAATTGGATTGTGCAAAAACCTACTAGTGGGTCACCATAACAATAGAGAGCACCCTGAGGAGAGGTGGGGTGATTCAGGGGGGATTGATGAGTGGTAATGGTTTCCCCCTCTAAGAGTGGGCTAAGCTCACAGCTCCCCACCAAGCCCAAGAAAGGGCAAAACAAGGGAACAGAGGTGGACTGAATTGGAGAACAGGAAAAGAGAAAGGAAGGAATAGGAGAAAAAGAGGCAGGCAGTTCCCTCACTGGACCAGGCAGGGCTGCTTTTTGAGTAATGACTGAGCTGTTGGAAGCGCACCTCTCACACAATTATAAAGTGGCCAGGTAATTCAGCCAGTGGGGTTGCTGCAGAGAGATCCTCCATCAGATGCTTCTCTTTCCCCAACACTGGAGGAAACCCTCTTTATCTTCCCCTGACAGCTGTCCACCCGCCCTTTCCCACATCCCTACAATTACACCAGAGCTCATGCAAGGGCATCCAGGAGAGAGTGCACCATTCTGACTGGAGTGAGAGCATGCAAACAATTTTGCATCCATTTTTTATGTCTTGAAGTATATAGACACTTAGGTTAAACAAAATAAAAATTATATTTTGTCAGGTAACCTAAAAACTGTGTTTCATGTGATCTAGTGACAATATTATATCCTTATATCCTGATCAGCTGATTCAGCACCGGCCAGGCACCATCACATCCCGGCAACGCCCTCCTCCTTGTCACAGCGTTATAAACAAATGTTAAGCTAGAGATAAAGATTTCCCCTCCGTTGATCTCTTTGCACTTCAAGTTTTTTTCAAACTCCTGCTTCGGGGTTATGCAAGAATGAGCAATGGAAAACCGAAACAGGCCTAAAGGTGCGGTCACACTACAATTCGTGCTACCATTCTTTCACATTCAAACACCTCCGAACATGGGAGACCGGAAATGCAAGCTCATGCTGCATACAAAAGTTCTAATTGGTGAACTCTGATCTGCGAATTTGGATGATGAGAAGACGTGTGACCAATAGAAGATCAAAACGTCACACACTGACCTCTTGGCTCAATTCAGGGAATACACATTTGAAAGCTTCATGTTTTTATTGTTGCTGAAAAGTGTGTAAACTGTATATTTTAACATTAACATAATGTAAATTTATTTGTTATTTGTGATTTATCATTTATTAAAACCAGAAGCCCTCCAGCGAGCCACTCTGTCTTTGTTTGTTGCAGTGTCCAAAATAATATAGCATGCCTAACCGCCCATTATGTGAGCAGTGGACACATGACTGCCATTTTGGTCCTTTCATGTTAGAGCAAGAGGTATTTATTTGCTGAAAAAATTTGGCAACACTTACACTCTGTAGTTCTGATGCCCCATTAAAACATCCACCCCAACAGCCTACTGACAGGATTACTAAAAATACTCACTGCCCTTGTTGATAGCTCACTCTGGACCCATTTCCACTATACTCACCACAAGCTGACTCGATGATGTATCTAACCAGAAACCACAAAAAAACCATGACACATCCATAAGAAGTCCCTATATATTTAACCTCTGTTAACTGCTTAAAATGTCTTATTGACTATTTTACTATTTCCTACCTTCATTGTATACGGTTTTCTAAGGCTGTTGTCTGAGGCTGGCTGGGTAAGGTTTATAGTCTCATTCAGTCAGATTGAATCATTGCTCCCTGTGGTGTTCTTTTTGGATGCAGTTGTCTAATACAGCAGCCATTCGATCGTAGTCATTATTGCAGTGCATAGGTTTCCATGAAAATTTGGATTGCCTTGTCATGAGGAATAAGCTCTTTTTGGCTGTATTCCTATCCTTTTAAATCCATTCTATAGTTTTATTGATCCAAATAAATTTTTTCATCTTGGTTTTTGACTTTTCAGAAAACAACCTACACATTATATGAAAACTTGTGGTGCTCTACCACAATCACAAAGAAATGGCTATTAAAAAGTACCGTTATGGCCTGGAAAACTATTTACTGTATGTAGCTAATTTAGTTTTTCATCTTTTTTTCATCCAGAAGAATTTGTTTGCAGAAGCAGACAGTTTTAAAGTCTTAAACTCGTTGGCTTAAACCGCCAAGGTCTTTGCCACACTGTAATTCAACTCTACATTAGCATAAAACTCCCTTTCAAAGCACTCAATGGTATTTACACAAGTAGGACATCATGCTACTTTGTCTACTTTTTGCACATAAGAGGAATAAAACACTCACTGATCACTTTATTAGGAACACCTGTACATCTACTTATTCATGTGATTATCTAATCAGCCAATCATGTGGCAGCAGTGCATTGCATAAAATCATGCATATATGGGTAAGGAGCTTCAGTTAATATTCACATCAACCATCAAAATAGGGGAAAAATGTGATCTTAGTGATTTTGACCATGGCATGATTGTTGGTGCCAGACGGGCTGGTATGAGTATTTTTGTAACTGCTGATATTCTGGGATTTTCACACACAATAATCTCTAGAGATTACTCAGCATAGTGCCAAAAACATAAAGTGAGTGGCAATTCTGCAGATGGAAATGTCTTGTTGATGAGAGATGTCAACGGAGAATGGCCAGACTGGATCGAGCTGAAAGAAAGGCTATGATAATTCAGACAACCACTCCGTACAATTGTGTAAGCAGAACAGCATCTCAGAATGCACAACACGTCGAACCTTGCGGCGGATGGGCTACAACAGCAGAAGACCATGTCGGGCACTTTATTAGGACCATAGTGTTCCTAATAAAGTGCTCAGTGAGTGTATATGGATGCACTATAGTAAACTCAATTCTTATGAACCAGCCATTGCTCTCTGATTTTTAGTGGCAGGTTTCCCAAACCAATAAATACACATTACTTTTTCATGACATTTCCAGTTATTCATGATTCAAAAGGATTTGAAAAATAATTTTACAAGAGATTGATTTCCATTAGTATTTCTGATATTAATCATTTAAAATGAATACATTTAAATAATTTAATTTAGTGTACTGTACAAACATCTCCAATAAGCCCCTTGACAGACAGACTGATCTTATCACATATGCCTGTTCTACGAATGCACTAAGAGCAATGTCTAGTCAATTAAATATTTTAGAGAACAGCAAAATTATTATTCACCAAATACATTTCTGTGACTTTTCAATGACATTAAAATATTTTTCAGAATTTTAAATTCCCTGATATTTCCAGGTTTTCCATGACTGTGGGAATTAGGGCACCAATTGGCATAAACATGCCTCACTTGTGAAAAACATATTGTTTCTGTCAAAGCCATAAATCATTCAAAACCCTATTCATACCTTACTGTATATAGTCACTTAATCAAGTGCATTAGCATTTTAGTTTCTATCACATGTGTTCAACGGATCCTTTTCCTGTCATAGAGGTCACACCTTTTGTAATTAGCTCTAGATCACATGAAATCTGCTTAATTAATATTTGTGGAACTTTGGGATTCTTTGTTCCAATGTTCACTAAAGCATTTAAAATATGTTTAATGTGTTACCACATTTTAGTATTTTCAGCAAAACTATTGGCCCTCCTTACCCATAACTGTTTATTTATTTATTTAATTGTTTATTCATTTTGCACTAGGTAAGAAATAAATCAGAACCTGGTGCACATTTACAGAGCACATTTATCTGATAGCAATAAACAGAGATTCTATATATCTGTTTTATGGGCAAGGTACCGGCTCAAATCACAAACCTTGTGACTCAGAATGGTGTATTTCCTTACACAGTATCTTATTGGGTTTGACTGTAATGACTTAAAAGTAAATCTAATGGAAGGTAATAATAGGTTTACCTACCGCAAAGTGTCTTTCTGTGGGATTTAATGCTTTTTACATCCCGCGGCAGCACAAGTATGTGTGGGTTTGCTGGGTTGCTAAATTAATCTGAGTGTGTGTGTGACAGTGAGAAATTAAGAGAGGTCAGAGAGGAAGCTCTTTGTACAGCCATCAGACAGTTGGACATTAAACTATCCTGCACTTGTGCCATTTGTGCTTACAATGAGTGCGGGGTAATGATACCTCCGGACTTAGTCTAAAGCAGAATTTCTTAGAGGACAAATGGCCATCCCAGCCTAGCCCTGCTGCTGAGGCTAAACTCATTCACACCATGTTTCTGTAAGCTACAGGTAAGTGTGTGTGTGTGGGCAGAGGTACATCTGTTGGCTTTATGACAGAGTGCTTGAATGTCAAGAAATATTTGTTCAAAGCAAAACATTTTAACATGCCCGATAACATTAAGAGGCGAATTCACAAAAAAGCAGTGCCACTTTTGCACATGGTATTTCAGAGAAAATGTTTTTGTTTTATTCACAGCCATCCACAATCTAGTTTAAGTAGGTGCAATCAGTGCTGAAATAGCACAGCATCTTGAGTATTTTACTTACGCCATTGTCATTCCTTTCCACACAAACATGCCTGCTTTCTATATAAATTAGTCTTATTATAGGTTGTGCTTTATTCACAAAACTCTGTGCTGTTTGCCCATTGCAATTTACGTTGCGCTATAACCACCCAAGTTAAACAGGTGGTAAACTGAATTGTATTTAAAAGAGATGTTTGTGTACATTTTCAATTAATAATGGCAGCAATAAGTCATGGGGACAAACAATATATTATTTGTATAAAAATAATGCAAAATATGGTTTCAATAAATACTTTGGCAGGTTGTATTAGTTTTATGTTAGTTTTGAACCCTGTTATAGTTTCTTCACTCCAGAGGTTATGTTGTAGTTGGGTTGCATCAATCAGTGCAACTCCAGTCATTCGTACCATAAGGTCTTTCTAGACCCGGGGTCATTACAATACCACACAAAGAGATTACCTTTAAGGGAATCAATGCTTTAGAGTTGTATTGGTGAGTCAAAAGCTAATTAAAAGCACAGTACTGAAGGAGTGTGGAGGGGAGCAGTGAGAAACAAGTAATTAAAAATCTCTCACACAATTTACTCCAAGCTACCTGATGTCCATTGCATTTATTTTGGATATAATGGATTCATTATCCATTGTACATTCAGCTTTTAAAAATAAGTTTCCAAAAGAAGCATCACCTGTACAAAACCCAGTGCACTTAAATTTGCCTAGTTAGCAGAACATGGTGTCACACTATAAAGGTTAAATTGTCACAAAGGAACCTGTATTTAAAAAGATATTAAGGTCGGTTATTGTTTTTAGTTTTTTTTAAATAGCAAATTTAGACAATAAAACAACGAAGCACAAAACAATTCACTTAAGGTAACATGCAAAAATATCAAACCAACTGTTTGGCCAATAGGTAATTTAATTAAATAAAAAGGTATAAAATCACAGCCTTTAAAATATATGTGAAAACCTGCCTCAACTATAATATATTATATAATAAATACTACAATATGTTGCCCCAAGTATAATACAGTATATTTCTATGTATATTATATTTAACACCTACAAAAATAGTTGCTCATTTGTAAGCCAGTGCAGTTCAGTGATAACAAGCCATACGTGACAATCTAGATAATAGAAGGTGATGTGTGACTGTTCTCTTGAGTACTCTGTTTTCACCTTGTGGTGACAAGAATACAGAGTGTCATACCTGACAACCAAATGCAAGCGCACCGGTGATTTTTTAACAAAGACAATTACAGTACCTGGGTCTCATAACCATCAGATGATTAATACCAGGCCCTGAATGCATTATGAGGCCTGTAATGTACAGGGTGAGACATAGAGATAGACTTGGATACAGAAATCAGCAGAGAAAACACTATGGTTGGAAATTACTTTACACCCAGTATTGAGAGGTTTTCATTCACAGATGGCAACCGTTAAAGTGTAAATTATTGCAAAGGCAAAACATACAGAAGTCTGGCTAACCTGATTAATTCACTGTTTCCATCAAACATGGCTTAATTACATTTCAGCCTGGATAAATCGGATGCTTTTAATGCTCATATTTTCTGAAGTTTTCATCTTTCACAAATTCTCTCTCTATTCGTCTTTCTCCTTCGCCAACCCTAATTGGTGAGGGACCCATGCTCAAACTAAGTAAACAAACAAATGGGAACAAGACAAATGGAGACATTTCTTCAGTTTAAGTCTAAAAGATTTAAAGTAAATAATGGTGTGACACGGCAGAGGGCGAGGCCGGCTCGTGATGCTACACACCCGGCCCCTAATCAGGCTAATCAAGTCTCAGAGAGGGATAAAGGCTGACTGGAGACTGCATTGGGACAGAGAGAAAGAATTTTAGGCAGCTGTCCGACACATTTGTGTGTTTGTCTTTTTGTTTAAATTCCTTATTCAAATATTATTTATATTGTCATGCAGGTTCTCGCCTCCTCTTTTCCATTAATACCTTTACAAATGGTTTCTGATCATTGAAGGGGAACTTTGGAAATTTTGGTTAAATTTAAGGCCACATTTAAGGTTAAGGGATACATTTAGAAACAAAGTCTGTCCAAGAGTCAAGTTTTTTTGGGGGGTCAAATAGACACTCTTCATATCAACCAACACAAATCTGTAATCAAGACTAAAAAAAATTTGTATTGGATAAAACCAAGATGTTTCCTTTATTGATTAGCATAATACAAATTAAAATCAACACATGTCTCAACAACATGCAGCATCAATTTGAATCTGAAGCAGCTGTTATAATACATTTATGTTTAACAGCACTAGCTTTCAGGGCTGGCGACAGAAATTTAGCTTCTCATCTTTAAAACACGAAAAATGCCCATCTGATTTCACACCCTACATTTAAAAGATGTACAAATCCACTTATTACAGCTTAAAATGAAGAGTCTCTGTGAAATCTCAAGATAGCTCTAGACATGTTACTCCCTCTGGGCTGAAATAAACTTTACTCACATGACATTTTTCTAAAAAATGTGCTGGGAAATGAACTGTGAATGGTACAAAGACTGAATGTAATGTTGTCTGCAGCAATCTTGCAGCTTACACTGGCCAGGGAGGTTACACGTAAACAGATCATTCAATCCCTCTTAGTAGGGATTTTTGTAATAGAAAAACAAGCCATTAGTCTACATATTATGAACTTGACATTTCGTCTTGTGCTTTCCTAAAACACAACATATCATTTTGGACTTATTGCCAACATTTACTGCATGTAATAAAAAGTTTGTGCAAAACCTGGCTGGTTCATAATTTAATTCACTTACTACTCGCAACATATGGTGGTGCACTGCCTAAATTGCAATGTGATCTCATGAGACTTTGTATGTATTTTTATGTACAGTTTGGTTCTAGCAAATGTACATTCTCTTATGTTTGCATAGACACCAAAATGTACAATATTGACTCATTGACAGCATCTAAACATCATCATTTTACGTATTAACATCTATAGAAACTTAAATGTTTACGTGTACTGTATGAATTGATTAATATTGAATAATTCATAGATTTAATCATTTTATTACATTTAATTTATAATCAATGAAATTTGTTAAATGTCATCACATTTATTTAATGCAGTTGGCATTATAATGACATTTTTATGGTTTCATTCAGTTGTGTGATTTTTGCTGCCTTGTACCAAGTTTTTTGGCTCTAAGATAAAATAAAGTAGGAGGTTTAGCCATTGCGCTAAGACCAAAGTCCATTAAAGATGAAGAAGAAACAAGTTAGTTAAATATTTTAATATACATAGCAGTTTAGGTTGGTGCAGTGAAGCCATTATCTGTATTTGTATCTGTATCTGTTCATGTGACAAAAGTATCAGTATTTGAGTGGGATTTCTGATGCCTTGTACAAATTTTTAAAGGATTACATCACTTTAAACAAGACTAAACTTTAAAATGACTAAAAACCAATTCGATCATTTATTCAGAATTTAATAAAAATTTTGTTTGCCATGGGACACAAAATTAGTTTTCAGAATATGCAAAAACAAACATATAAAAACAACAACAACAACAACAACAACAACAACAACAACAAATAAACCACAATGTGACAGGGCGGAGGGCAGGGCCGGGTCGTGATTATACACACCCGGTCCCTTATCAGGCTAATTAAGCCTCAGAGAGGGATAAAGGCCGACTGCGGAAGGGGGTGCGACGTGTATAATTACGACCCAGCCCCGCCCTCCGCCCTGTCACACACAAAAAGCACCATAAAACAATAATACAATTTAGCTATAATCCAAATCTTAGATTGATTTCTGAGAAGAACAGACCCAAAATCAAGCCTTTTATTCAACTATCTCCATCTTCATCCATTGCAGCGCTGTTGCGCATGGTGTAACCATCAACCCGCGTTGATTTACTTTTCAAAATGAAACAATTGCTGCCTCAAGCTTTTATGACCAGTGTAATTTTACGCGTTTTATGGCAGTGATGTAGAATGCTCATTGGCTCTCATGTGTCTTGTGATCGTTTGTGACATGCCGTGTTCTGCAATGTATATGTTTGAATGAGATATGACAGCACCATTATGGAGTGCATCAGGAGAAGATTTACAGTGATTAATAATTTAAATTCTACTCTCCACCTCATACAATGCTATTATATGCCATCAGGGAGCACATAGGATGCAGTGCATCTCTACTTTTGTACAGAATTTTGCCATTTTTCTAAATAAATTATTGTGATAAAATGTATTTGGCAGTTACGTGTTTTATATAAATGGATATGGTTAAGTTTAGGAGTAGGTGTGGGATTAGCGGCTGTAAAATATATATAAATTAGTATATTGTGACAAACATCAATGCATACGTACAATTGCATTGCAAACATACGTACATTAATCTACCTGTTACATGTTTTTATATTGTTGAAATGTAGTTATGTTTAGTGGTTGTGGTAGAGTTAAGGGATCTAAAATATCTATAAAACAGTTCAAATGTACAAATATATTTATAATCGATTTGTGTAATCAAATATATTTGTAATGGATTCTTCAATATTTAACATTTCTAAAGCTGTAAATACATATAATTGTTTGCGTTTTAGATGGTTTCAAACCTCCTTATTGTACGTTTTAGTGTCTATCCAAACGTACAAACATGTACGTATACATTTTACAAATATTAATGTACATACAGTATAGTAGCTATGCATATTAATGAGTTCAGGCTGTAAATGTACATGTTTGTTAATCTCAAGTAGCTCAACAGAGCCATGAGCAATGACAGTGACTCAGCAGAGACCCTGAGTCAACACCAACACATATGAATAGCCAAAGGACCTATTGGTAAATACGTTCAATAGAGACAGTTGAAAGCTAAATACAGTTCATGGTATCTACAGAACAGACTGCTGCTGATTTAACGCCTGTCTCAAAGCACTTTCATGATGTCAGGCTAGTTTAAAGAAACAAACAGCTCTTGCAAATGAATATGACATGTAGCTGTTCTTTCAAATTTCCCAACTGCTCTAGAAGATATGTGTGTTTTTAGAATATACACCCACTAATGGTGTCAAATCACAAAGACAAAGGATTCTCTTCCTTGTCACTTCCTTTTACGTCTGTGACCTCATTTTAGTATTTATACCCAGAATCCCCTTCAGCGGAGGCCTGCTTCCCCCAGAGAGGGACAAGCAAATAGGCCTACACACAAGTAAATACACACAAGCAAGTGGACACATGTACCAGTGGGTGCTCAGATCAGAGAAAATGTACACACACATACAAACATAGCCTGAAGCAAAAAGAATAAGAGAGTACTGAGAGGCTGGGTATATTTCAGATGGAGCCAATGACCTTGCTGCAGCTGAGTAACACAAGTTCAGCCTGTTTATTTACACATATACACTAGATGTGGGGAAAAACAATCGATATTTCAAAATATTGCAATATTTTACCTCACAACACTGTATCCATATTTTCACAGCAAGGAATAATATTTTACGTACATTTTTCACATTAAAGAAATAGTTCAACCAAAAATACAAATTATCTCGCCTTCAAACTCCTGTGGTTTTCTTTCTTCTGCGGCACACAAACAAAGATATTAAATGGAGATATGAGGTGATTTTGTCCATACAATTGGGCCCAAAACTTTCAAGCTCCAAAAAGGACACAAAAGAGGTATAAAGGTAATCCATACTTGAGCAGTTTAATCCATGTCTTCTGAAGCAATACAATTGGCTTTGGGTGGGAAACTTCAGTCTCATTGGCACAATTATGATTTGCATCTCAATTACACTTCCTCAAGCTTGACGCATACATAGAGGTCATGTAGAGCGTGTGTACATGCAGGGAGTGCATTCAAATGCAAATATAAAACGAGCTAAGTATATACGTTTAAAACTTATTGTGTTTGTAAGGATGTCCTTACAGATCCTCCATATAGCTAGACTGCAAAGGTTTTCGTGAAATGATAAAACATGCTGGAACCTATGTACGGTATGAACTCACATCAATTTGTTAACTGACACTGACATGCATATGCTATAGGCTACTTCAATGGGTCTAAGATGAAATAAAGCAGGAGGTTCAGCCATTGCGCTAAGACCAAAGTCCATTAAAGATGAAGGAGAAACAAGTTAGTTAAATATTTTTATATATATATAGCAGTTTAGGGTTGTGGAGTGAAGCCATTTTCTGTATTTGTATCTGTATCTGTTCATATGACAAAATGATCATCTTTTGAGTAGGCGGGGCTTAAACCGGAAGTGCGTCCAAACAAACTGAAATTCCCATTTTTAAATGTTACTCTTACATTTATAGTTTCTATTAATAAAATATGCCTTGTATATGCGTTTTCATAATAATAGTCTATTAATAATAAGTATTATTATTATTACTATACAATAATTATACAAAATATATATAATAAAATATATAAAATATAATATATTTTTTTTATCAGATTAAGTTGCATTTGTAGGCTACATTATCGGTGGAATATGTTGTTAACTGTGGTTTCTCCTGGTATTTCTGATATTAATATCTGCATGAAACAGAATTTGTATTTGTCTGTGCATGTATAACAACATTATTCTGGAGGCAAGAGGTGTCAAGAAAAATATGAAATGACAACCACACATTTTGCAGTGAATAATAAATACAAATTGGAACATTAAAAGAAATGAAAATAAAATCAATATTGCCTACAAACAGGTGAAAGTCTCGTAAATCTATCAGGACATTTTACGATAAGACATTTAGTTAAAAAATAATTGCCAAATGATATCCTCCAAAATATGTTCATTTCTACAGAGAAATAGTTTATATGAAGAATTTCAGTCAATATTTAGGCCTCATCACAGTACAGAGACTGCACTTATCAGAGTTACAAATGACTTGCTCTTATCATCTGATCGCGGCTGCATTTCTCTTCTAGTAGATCTAAGTGCCGCATTCAACATGATAACCAGTATGATTTGTAACCAGGGATTGTCATGTTTTGTTACCTACACATATAATATCCATGAAAGAATGTGTTGTTTAGTATGTAAACGTTTACTGGCGTATGCAGAGAAAGTTGATGACAACGAATGTCAGGCCTCTTGTACCATTTGCAAGATATAAAGTTAATGATTAAACATGCACTATTTTGAGTTGGAATTTTGTAAAAGAATCTGTAACAAAGGACCATAAAATCAACTGTCGAAAAAGACAGCCCAGTTGACTCTGAAAAGCCACGTCTGATTGGTGCAGGACACCTCTGGGGATGCGGCCAATTTCAGTTCAAATGTTTCCAAACAGGAAGAACACACTCTCTCTTCTCTTGTCTCTTCCCTTCTGCACTCTCTGCTCTGGCTTTCGCCTTGTGGTCTTCTCTGAATCTCTTTGGAACCTTACAAGAGGTCGCACAGTTTAAAGAAGAAGAAAAAAAAAAGACAGCAAATGTTTCAGTTTCTTCATTTTACATAAGAAGGAATGTTCTGAATAATTGAATACTCTATGGAGCATTTAAAACTTTATGGAGCATTTTAACTATTTTTTTTTAACTTTTTCATTTTCTTAATCACTGTAAATAAATGTGGTCAAATTTAAAAGACGGATAGATGAGCTCCGATGTGAAATCATCACTTCCGATCAGGAATTTTACACTCAATTCATCACACTCAAGTTTAGGCTATAAATAAATACAGAGGAATCACGTGTGAAACGTGTGATACATTAACAAAGACATTTCAAGAAGTGGAATGTGTGTATGATGTCGTATCTTAATTATCGTTACACTTGACAAGCTCCAGACGTGCACAATTTACAGAGACCACAAATGGAGTCCCGATCTGAAATCACAACCTTCAAATTTTTATTCATAAGGTTTACTCTTTAGAATATTGGCTGCACAGATTCATAAATTCTTTGTAATTTTGTACATGTTTATTTAAAATGTAGCTTTATCCTTGTTTCCCCTTCTGTCGCGCTCTCCACGTTGTGTCAGAGAAGCGACACTAGGGGTCTCTCTTGAGCGCCGATATTCACCTCTGAACTATGAAAAAAGGCCAATGAGAGTTGGCAACCAGTATTTGCATGTTCCGCCCCCGGACATACGGGTATTTAAGCGGCGCAAATACGGGAGTTCATTCAAAAAATTTCTTCTGAGCCGATAGTCGTGTCTGCAACTGCTGCATACTACACACCGAGTTCCTGTCATCCCTCTGCTGCATAACTGTTGGATTCCACGGCGCACAACAGCGGCTTTCTCCTGTTTGCATTCCTGCCCCTGGGCGCAAACACTCACAAGTTTTTTCCCTAAAAGAGTGATTTTATTTAAGAGTACTTTCCTCTAAAAGAGCAAAACACAGCGGCGTTGAACGTCCTTTTAAGGACACATCTTTATAAAGATGCCCTTCCGCCCCTGTGTTGTTTCTGGATGCGGTAGAGTGCTCTCAGCTTCCGAAGGCCACAGGCGCTGTCTCGTGTGTCTGGGTAGCGATCACACCGAGGCTGCGTTTGTGGATGGTTCATGTTCTCACTGCGAGAACATGACCATGACAACGTTGCGGTCGCGGCTTACTTACAACCGTGAGCAAGCCACTCCAGTATTGCTCCACTCCCGTATTGCTCCTTTTTCCCACGGGATTGAGGACGATTCGGCTGGCGATGGAGGCGATTTGGGGATGGCTGCGGGTGCAGCTCCGCCGGGTACGCCCCCTCGGACCACCCGCGCCCCAGCACGCTCGTTGAATCCCGTCCGTGCTCGAGGTGGCGGCGACTCGCCTCACAGCCAGTCAGCCGACCCTCTTGCGATGGATGCCGATGAGCTCGCCGCGACATCGGAGGGCGCGGCATCTGATGCAGAGGACTCCCCTGGGCTGCCGCCTTCGGGCTTGCACGCCCAGGCTGAGGCTGACGCACAGATGTCCGACATGCTTTCCCGGGCAGCCAACAGCGTGGGCTTGGATTGGAACCCTCCATCCTCCCCACAGCCATCACGGCTGGATGACTGGTTCCTGGGGTCTGCGCGCCGCTCACAGCCTCGCCCCCCCGGTTCCATTTTTCCCGGAAGTGCATGACGAGCTGACGTCTTCGTGGAGAGCACCCCTCTCCACTTGTCACACCGCCACAGGCTCGTCCGCCCTCACCACCCTCGACGGCGGAGCACGCCACGAGTACGCGGCGATTCCCCAGGTGGATAGGGCGGTTGCGATCCATCTATGCCCCCTACCACCTTGCGAGGTCGCCCCATACTCCCTTCCCGGACCTGTAGAGCAACCTCCTCGCTGACAGCGAAGACCTACAGCGCCACCGGACGCGCCGCTTCCGCCCTGCATGCCATGGCTCTCCTGCAGGTCCACCAAGCCAAGGCACTTCGCAACATGCACGGGGGGTGGCCCTGATCCCGACACGCTGCAGGAACTGCGCTCAGCGACCGACCTCGCCCTGAGAGCGACGAAGGTCACAGCGCAAGCGCTCGGGCAGGCGATGGCCACGCTAGTGGTCCAGGAACATCAACTGTGGCTGAACATGTTCGAGATGCGTGAAGCCGACAAGACTCGCTTCCTCAACGCCCCTGTCTCCCAGTTCGGCCTCTTCGGCGACACCGTCGAGGACTTTGCCCAGCAGTTCTCCACGGTAAAGAAGCAGACGGAGGCCATCTCTCACATCATGCCTCGCCTCAAGCCTGCCGCTACGGCCCATGCCCCATCTGCTCGCTGAGGGCGTCCTCCCGTGGCCAGAAGACAAGCTCCTGCTCCGCCTCAACCCGGGCCCAGCTCTCAGCCCCAGCGTCGAGCAAACCGCGGGAAGCGCACGCCCCCTGTCTCACGGACCCCCTCGAGGACCCGGAAGGCTCCCAGGCGCTCCTGAGACAACGCACCCAGAGTCCAAGAAGCTAGCTCCGGAGGTGGTAAGACCGTTCCGTCCCCCGGTGGAGGAGAATCCTTTGTTTTTTCATTTGCCGCACCCCTTAACGGGGGCTGCGGTACCCAAATTCTCAATAAAAGAGCTATTTCCTTTGTCTCTGGGGCATATGGCCCGCAAATGCCGTTCTCACGGCACTCTGCTTTCAGGCCTCAACAGTCCCGGCTCCATGGACGTGGTGTCCCCGCCTTCAGCCCCACGACTGTTCCCCGGCCGTCCGGTTCAGACGAGTCCAGAGGACGCCAGCATCAGACCTCCTCCTCAGTCACGAACCCGCCCCCTGCCGGGTGCGCGGAGCAAGGTAAGTGCTTTGAGATTATTCTCAGCACCAGAGCCTCGGAACGTTACCTGTTCCGCACCGCTGCGAAGCCCCGCCGGGTACATCCAAAAAACCCGTCCCTTTGGTGCCCCTAGCACAGAGTTTAGAGGCGTGGCTTTCACTGCCCAACCCGTCACGCTGGCTGCACCGGACCATTCGACTCGGTTACGCAATTCAGTTTGCCAGGTCTTGTAGTATATTTTTTATCAAGTTAATCAGGAGTAATCGATGAAAACATGGTTGATTTATACCACAGTTATGTCTGAGGGGCAAACATGCAGTTTACTGTATGTAAAGGCCTGTGACGTGATGAATATGTGCTCACATAGGTTTGACTATTTGACTGTGTGTGCAGAAACATAAATAGCATTACTTAGGGGGGAGAATTGATCTCTTCCAAAGGACATTCTGTTACTTCTTAATATGGTCAAGACCAGAGTCAGTGAAGAGCATGATGGATAATGCATGTAAGCCCCACCTTGTTTGAGGAGGTATATTTAAGTAAAACCAAACCAAAGATGCTTCAGTTGTTGTTGTTGTTGTTGTTGTTGTTGTTGGTACTGTGGTTTCACCGTAGGCAACTCTGCTTTATTGTGTGATAATAAAGTCTATTCTTCTGAAATCAAAACCCCAAAGATGATGAGTGATTTTTCACAAAATTGGCATGAAAAACTACAACAATTGGCGCCCGAACAGGGACAGAAGAGAGCAGAGTCTTTACATCACAGGCTGGCTGGGAAGGTGAACACAAACACGGTGGCCACCATTAGGAGGTAAGCATATTTTGCTTATAAACGTTTGTGTTACTTGCCAGTTCGCCTGTGGTGGTAAGAACGCTCAAAAAGCTCTTCTAAACCAATAAAAAAAGGAAAATAAGAATAAATAAAGGGTTTTGATTCCAGAAGAAATAATTGCATGCAATCATCTGTAAATTTTTGTTAACTGTTTTATGTTTAAAAACCTGTAGGAACAGGTCACTCAAGAAGGGTGTGTTTGTGTTTAAAAACCTGTAGGAACAGGTCACTCAAGAAGGGTGTGTTTGTGTTTAAAAACCTGTAGGAACAGGTCACTCAAGAAGGGTGTGTTTGTGTTTAAAAACCTGTAGGAACAGGTCACTCAAGAAGGGTGTGTTTGTGTTTAAAAACCTGTAGGAACGGGTCACTCAAAAAGAGTGTATGTTTATAAAACCTGTAGGAACAGGTCACTCAAGAGGAGTGTGTGTTTGTGTGTATAAAACCTGTAGGAACAGGTCACTCAAGAGGAGTGTGTGTTTGTGTGTATAAAACCTGTAGGAACGGGTCACTCAAGAGGAGTGTGTGTTTGTGTGTATAAAACCTGTAGGAACGGGTCACTCAAGAGGAGTGGTAGAATAGTTGCGTTCTAGAATTATTTTGTGTTATTGTGAGCTCTGTGTTTATAAAGGCCTTGTGTTTGTAAAAAGTGTGGTCATTTCTGTGGTTTGTGAGAGTATCTGTATTTGTGTTTGAAAGTGTGTAAAGAGCAAGTGTGTATGGACGTGTATGACTGAGTACAGACATAAGCCCAGTACAAAGATTGGACTGAAAGCCTGTCTTGAGAAACTTTGGAATAATTAACTTTGTTAAAATATAGAAAACTAAAAATGTTCCAAAATATCAGCCTGTGCTGCATAAATGGTAAGGGGTATATATGCAATTTACAGCAGAGAAAATATATTTGGGCTATTTTCAACCTTCCATCAATATATGGAGGCAGAGAAGAGCTGATATAACAGGAAGAAAAGGCACCTAATAAATATTCTGGTTGTAAAGTGGAGATAAAACCAATGATAAAGATATATAGATAGAAATATACATTTAATATAGATGTAAAACAAAATTAGGAAAAAAGAAATCAAAAAGTTAACTTACAACTGGCTGGAAAACATTTAGTCTTGGCTGTTCTTAGTCTAGCAGCTGTTGATTGGAATGGGCTAGAACATAACTCCTAAACTAGACTGTAGCATAGAAATGTATTTGACTTCATGCAGATAATCTATACATTCAAGAGATATTGTAGGGTGTGTGACCAAGTTAGAGAGACTCAGCTTTGCTGCGTAGACAGAAAATTAACTCTCAGCTGTGAAGTTTTTTAGAACTAGCAGCTGACGGTAAAATGTTAAGCTTCTGAACTGGTCAAATCACAGAAGAGAAGTAAACTTCATATAGAGAAGTTGTGAAATCAAAGAGATATCTGTGCTTAAAGTTTAACATTTAAAGCACAGGGATAAATAACAATAAAAAATTTGATATTGAAATAAAATTAAACAACTTTAAAGTAATTAAAATCAGTTTGAAAAATAAAAAAAAGCTAGGAGAAAAATAAAATAATAAATAAAGAGAATAAGAATTAAAGCTTTAAGTCTAGTGTATTGCATTAAAATGAAGTCAACTAAGTAATTGGAATTTAAACAAAGGTTGTATTTAAGATAAGTATTGTTATATTACATAAGGTAAAACTCCAGTGGAAATACTAAAATCTAGAAGTCCACTGTGTAAAATCTCAAAGAAATGAGAAAGCAAAATAAATAAATAAATAATAAAGTGACGTGAATGAACTTTGTGTATTAAAAAGTAAAGGTGAAAGAAATCGGGAAAATTGTTTCAAAATATTGCTGTTGAAGATTAGTGTAGAAGGAAATACATTTAAAAAGAAATAAGAGACTCATTTATTCTCTAAATGTATTGATTTATTTAAATTAATGCTGCTAAAATAAGTTTTCATTTTTATATGCTAAGTAAAAATGAAGAAGGAACCAGTGGAGAAATAAAAACTAAGATCTAGATGAAGACTGATCCTAAAAGTAAATTGACAAACATATAGGAAATGTATTCATGTATGGGGTATAATAATTCAAATATTAGAAGAAAAGGAAAATGATTTAGAAAGACAGTTAGATTAAAAGGTTAAAAAATCAATAAATAAAAAGATAAGAGTAAAATAAAGTAAGAGCTATATCCAGAAAGTTTAAAATTCACTGAGAAATATAAAGCAGACCAGAAAAGCTGAGGCATGCAGAGGAGGGTAAAATGACAGGAACCTTTTTAAAAATACCTCCCTATGTGACCCCAAAGGTCAGCTCCCAAAGGTCAGCTCCAAATACTTTAGATAGAATGTGGATGTCATTTCTCGAAGTGTGGCCAGTAGTTATCAAAGCCACAGAAAAAGGGAAAGGGAGATTAGAAAGAAGGATTTTGAAATTGGAATATGAAAAATAAATCTTAAATGTGAAAATTTCACATTCATGTGTCTGTTTTATGTTCTGTCTAGTCCAATATGAGAGAACAACAGTTTCAACATTATTAAATTAAACTATAATGTCTTGATATATACATTTAAAAACCCATGATTATATGTTTTATTTTTGATGTGTTTAAATATGTCTGGAGAACAATGTATATGTTTGTGCAACTTTATTGGTGTAAACTTGATCAACCAACAAAAATAAGACAGATAGTGTTTATTATTTTTGCTAGGGAAGTCTGACTGGAGAGATTTAGTGAGACCTGATAGTGAACAGAGAGGTTAAACCCGGTGTCTCTCATAATGTCTCTAGTCAAACACAGGGGGCCCCCAAATTTTGAAAAAAGAGATAGCAGATTCTTTTGAGATTAGACATTTTTCTTTTATTTCTTTTGAGATTAGACATTTTTCTTTTATTTCTTGTTTTATATATACAGTGTAGGCATTGGTTGATCATGGGTACACTGAAAGTTGTCACTGAGACTAGAATTAAAGAAAATAAATTTAAGAATAATTTAAATCATTTCATGTTCTCTACGTTTCAAATTTGCTTAGAGAAGTTTTTTCTTGGGTTTGGTATATGACCAGTCATGACAGATAGAATTAAAATAAGTCCCAATATGTGGTGTATTTGATTGAAAAAATATTGATAATGCTAAGGAAAAATTGGAGATTGGTATTAGGTGAAACCCATAGAGAAACATTAGGATTAAATTGAATATCATAAATAATTTGATGTAATGTGTCTATTCTGTGTGAAATTGATGCTAACCATGTTTTACTCTCTCTGTTGTCAGCATTGTGTAAGTCATTTCAATAACTCATTCTGGAACCAGACTCTCACCATTGCTGGGCCAGATGATTTGTTGAAGAAGCTTATGTTACAGGAGACAGTCCGGAGAAAAGGAAAAAGACTGAGAAATACAGTATGTGGGCTGTTATATTGACCCTCTTACTATCATGAATGCTGGTAATCATTACTGAATTGACATTTCAATTATGGATTCAAATTTCTCTTGATAAGTTGATTTCAGTCATATATAACTAATTGGATGTTTGATTTTCCAAATGCCATCCATGGGTGCAATATCCATGTCTAAATTGTTCTGAGGGTCTAAATTTAAATCCAGCATCTAATTGCGAATTTGTTAATGTGAAGGTTAAACATTAAAACTAAATGGCAAAGTAAGAGTAACATATTGGATTGTTTACTCCCCTAAATTTTCCAAAGACTACCCTCACTTTAAAGAAAAAGCTTAATCAGTACTGCAAGGAGTTAATAAGTGTCTATTTCTAGTAAGCTATTTTTTATTTTAAGTTAAATACATGAAAAAACTGTTTTAAAGGTATACAGTTTATGCACAGTGACATCTGTCTCTGCTATTTAACTGAATAATTGATCATGAAATGCTGATAAGCATAAGACGATAATAACTGAAAAATCATATTATTAAAGGATTAGGATATAAAAATGAGACTTGTAAGAAATTCAAAGGACATAATGTATTTCACTGATCAATTATTGCAAAACACAAGATATTTGTCTGAACTTCCATTGTGCCACTTTTTTATTTTGTTTAGAATCTTTCATTTATTTTCTGTTAATTTAAAAAGGTAATTTATGTTGGTTTATTTGACATAATGAAAGTTCCTTCTCCTGAGAAAGAGTAAGAAAAAAGAGAAAGTAAACATAAGAGAGTTTAAAACGAAAACTTAAATTTCTCAATGGTCTGAATACAAATGCGCATTAATTTTATTGCGTGAGGAGGGAAGGGATAAGAGAAGTAGAAATTCTAGAAGTTTTCTTGAAGATGGTTTACAATGGCAAAGGTTGAAAGCAGATAATATAATAAAATATATTTGATTATATCATTTTATTAAATTACATTTATCACTATTCTCACTGTTGTAGAATTACAAATGTGTTATTGTGATTTTCTAAGAAAAAAAAGGAATAACTGTAACAACAGTGTGAAGGAGTGCAATCTCTCTCTCAAAATTCTTTCCCTCTCGCTCTCAGTTTAAGTTTTTAAGTGGGCTAGAACCATATCACTAATTTGTTTTATTTTCTTTTGATTTTATTTTCTTTTACATGGAAAATGATGTGATTTGACAATAATGTTAGATACAGTAATATGAAGGAAAGGTTCAAACAGCTTTCCTCATCATGATTAAAGATTTGTTATTTTCAGAGGGCAATTTGAATCTCATACTAAAGATAAGAGATTTGGTTGAGTGTACATCTGGATGAATAAATGTAGGTTCTAAAACTACCTAGAAATTATTAAATTAAGTGATGATTTAAATTAAGCATCTTAGAAGCTTGACAGAGGCTGACCCTGTATTTTGATTTGTTCTGATGGATAGTCTTCACCAAGAGACAAAGTCTTTTATGACCTTTGCTAAATGAGAAAATATAACAACTTGAATGGAAATTAGTGAACTGTAAATGAGTTCAATTGTTGCATTTTACTTTTCATTTGGACAATTTCAATAGATTGTTGAACTGTGAATAATGCTTTGTGAATTTAACCATGTTTTGGACTGTCTCAATGTTTGAGCAGTTGTAGATGGCTCCATTGGCTGTGATGGTTCTCAGGTGATGCTCCCTAAAACAAGGGAAAATGTTTGTTTACAGATACCAAATTATTAAAGATTGGATAATAAGACTGAGCGGTACCGAGACCAGAGACAAGAGATGATGACCCAATAATGGGTAAAATTCTCCAGTGGCAAGAGGTGACGACCCAATGACGGGTAAAGACTCTCCAATTGCAAAGTGAGAGCTGCCTAAGACAGGGCGCCACCGCCCTGGAAACATGCCCAAAAAGGGTGAACTGGGTTTAAGGAAGTGGATGGATGCTTTTAGGAAAGAAGCATCAAAAGGGAGGTCTAGAAGAAACCTGCCAGAAGTTGTGAGTTCCACTCAACCTGACAGTGTCTTAATAACCGCTTTATTAAATATTTTATCACAGTGATGAATAACAAGCATTCTATCACTGTGTTATCAGGGGATCACACCCTGTGTAGAAGACCAATTATAGATTGATTTTGGAGGTAAAGCTTTGAGAACCGTTGCATACAAAGAAGTGCCTAAATTATTAAAGAAGTATTAAGCAAACCTGGGACTGTTTGCATGATGAAGGAAAATTATTTTTATTTATGCTGTTATTGAACTCATGTACATTTGAATAATAATGAAGAATGGAAAAGAATATATGGTGGTGACTAAAAATGAACATGACCTGATTGCCAAAAGAAATGGGGTACACAATTAACTAAAATTAATATAATATCTGGATAATAACATTGTGGAAGGAATAAGTTTCTGTGTGATCCTTAGTAAAATAATTTTGGATTCAAGCAACAGTAAAGCAGATGACTTTGATTGATGTGAATGGCCCAATGCAATGGCAACTACCCTGAATGGACAGAAAGACCAAATTGGGAGGAAATTGATTCCTTCAATGAATATATAAGAAGATATGAAGAACCACGCCCTGGGTGTAAGTGCTGGTTAACCTCTCCCCAAAGGGTGATCCTCTACGATCGCAAAGCATCTGGGTTGAAGACATCTACACTACAAGCAAGAACTCTTAAAATTAGGATGAATATTTTGTTTAATGCAATCTACATAACTGTGACAACCAAAAACAAGACCAAACCAGGAGCACGTACATGCTTAAATATGTTAATTTGTGACTATAGAAAGTCACAGAGGAGGGAATATGTAGTATATTTTTTATCAAGTTAATCAGGAGTAATCGATGAAAACATGGTTGATTTATACCACAGTTATGTCTGAGGGGCAAACATGCAGTTTACTGTATGTAAAGGCCTGTGACGTGATGAATATGTGCTCACATAGGTTTGACTATTTGACTGTGTGTGCAGAAACATAAATAGCATTACTTAGGGGGGAGAATTGATCTCTTCCAAAGGACATTCTGTTACTTCTTAATATGGTCAAGACCAGAGTCAATGAAGAGCATGATGGATAATGCATGTAAGCCCCACCTTGTTTGAGGAGGTATATTTAAGTAAAACCAAACCAAAGATGCTTCAGTTGTTGTTGTTGTTGTTGGTACTGTGGTTTCACCGTAGGCAACTCTGCTTTATTGTGTGATAATAAAGTCTATTCTTCTGAAATCAAAACCCCAAAGATGATGAGTGATTTTTCACAAAATTGGCATGAAAAACTACAACAGTCTCCGCCCCCTTCATGGGCGTACATTTTTCCGCAGTACACGGCCAACATGCCCATTCCCTGCGCGAACAAATCGCCTCCCTTCTATTAAAGGACGCGATAGAGCCTGTCCCTCCAAACGAAACGAAGAAGGGTTTCTACAGCCCTTACTTTGTTGTACCCAAGAAAGGCGGCGGCTTACGACCGATCTTGGACCTGCAAGTTTTCAATCGGACCTTGTCCAAACTCCCGTTCAAAATGCTCACCCAGAAACAAATTCTATCTGGCGTCCGGCATCTAGATTGGTTCGCAGCGGTAGACCTGAAGGACGCGTACATCCACGTCTCAATTTGCCCTCGACATCGACCCTTCCTACGGTTCGTGTTCGATGGCCATGCATATCAGTACAAAGTCCTCCCCTTCGGTCTGTCTCTGTCCCCTCGCGTCTTCACGAAAGTCGCAGAGGCAGCTCTTGCCCCGCTCCGAGTAGCCAGCATATGCATACTCAATTACCTCGATGACTGGCTCATACTGGCTCACTCTCGAGAGTTACTATGCGCACACAGAGACCAGGTGCTCAGGCACCTCAGCCGTTTGGGGCTTCAGGTCAACTGGGAAAAGAGCAAGCTCTCCCCGGTCCAGAGCATCTCTTTTCTCGGTCTGGAGTTAGACTCAGTCTCAATGACAGCACGTCTCTCCAACGAGCGTGCTCAGTCAGTGCTGAAATGCCTCGCTTCCTTCAAGCCAGGCGCCGTGGTCCCGCTAAAACGTTTCTAACAGCTCCTGGGGCATATGGCATCCTCCGCGGCAGCCGCGCCGCTGGGGTTGATGCATATGAGACCACTTCAGCACTGGCTCCGGACTCAAGTCCCGAGACGAGCATGACACCGCGGCACGCACATCGTAAAAGTTACCTCTGCCTGCCGCCAGACCTTCAAACCCTGGACAGACCTTTGCTTTCTAAGGGCTGGAGTACCCTTGCAGCAGGTGTCCCGACGCGTTCTGTCACGACCGACGCCTCCAAATTGGGTTGGGGCGCTGTGTGCAACGGGCGCGCAGCCGCAGGCCGGTGGAACCGAGGCCCACTGCGCTGGCACATCAGCTGCCTAGAGCTGCTGGCTGTTTTTCTGGCCCTGCAGAAGTTTCTTCCGTTAATTCGGCACAAACACGTCTTAGTCAGGACAGACAGCACCACGGTCGTAGCCTACATAAACCGCCAAGGCGGAGTACGCTCCCTCCACATGTCACAGCTCGCCCGTCGTCTCCTCCTATGGAGTCAGCAGCGACTGGAATCACTGCACGCCACTCACATCCCCGGCAACCTCAATGTGATGGCGGACGCGCTGTCAAGACAAAGCTTGCATGGCGGAGAGTGGAGACTCCACCCCCAGTCGGTCCAGCTGATTTGGGAACGGTTCGACAAGGCCCAGGTAGACCTGTTTGCCTTCCAAGAAACCTCCCACTGCCCGCTCTGGTATGCCCGGACAGAGGCTCCCCTCGGGGGAGATGCGCTGGCACACAGCTGGCCAACGGGGCTGCACAAGTACGCATTTCCCCCAGTGAGCCTTCTTGCACAGGTGCTATGCAAGATCAGGGAGGACGAGGAGCAAGTCATTCTGGTAGCCCCCTACTGGCCTACCCGGCTTGGTTTTTGGACCTCACACTCCTCACGACAGCCCCTCCCTGGCGAATTCCCCTGAGGAAGGACCTTCTTTCTCAGGGACGGGGCACGCTCTGGCACCCGCACCCAGACCTCTGGAACCTCCATGTCTGGCCCCTGGACGGGATGCGGAAGATCTAGCCGGTCTACCATCTGCCATCGTAGATGTAATCAATCAAGCCAGAGCCCCTCTACCAGGCATCTTTATGCCCTAAAGTGGCGTCTGTTCGCGGACTGGTGTTCTTCCCGAGCCGAAGACCCGCAGAAGTGCGCAGTTAGGTCAGTGCTCGTGTTTCTTCAGGAGAGGCTGGAGAGGAGGCTGTCCCCCTCCACCCCCAAGGTGTATGTCGCCGCTATCGCGGCCCATTGCAACACGGTAGACGGAAGGTCTCTTGGTAAGCACGACTTAATCGTCAGGTTCCTAAAAGGTGCCCGGAGGATAGCTCCCTCCTGGCCTAACCTGTTCCCCTCCTGGGATCTCTCGGTCGTCCTTACTGGACCCCAGAGACCCCCCTTCGAGCTGCTTGACTCAGTTGGACTCAGGGTCCTCTCTCTCAAGACCGCCCTGCTGATCGCGCTCGCTTCCATCAAGAGGGTTGGGGACCTGCATGCGTTCTCTGTTAGTGACGCTTGCCTGGATTTCGGTCCGGCAGACACTTTCGTGATCCTAAGACCGCGACCGGGCTATGTGCCCAAGGTTCCTACCACACCCTTCAGGGATCAGGTAGTGAACCTGCAAGCGCTGCCCCGGGAGGAGGCAGATCCAGCCCTTTCACTGCTGTGTCCAGTACGTGCCTTACGTATCTACCTGGACCGCACACAGAGCACTAGATGCTCTGAGCAGCTCTTCGTCTGCTTTGGGGGACAGCAGAAAGGGAATGCTGTCTCCAAGCAGACTCGCCCACTGGGTTGTCGACGCCATTTCCCTGGCTTATCACACCCAGGCCGTGCCCCCCCCTTTGCGGGTCCGAGCCCACTCCACCAGGAGTGTTGCGTCCTCATGGGCACTTGCTAGGGGCACTGCCCTAGCAGACATTTGTAGAGCAGCGGGCTGGGCAACACCTAACACTTTCGCAAGATTCTACAATCTCAGAGTTGAGTCAGTATCGTCCCGTGTTCTCTCAGGTACCAAGCCTGTAGAACTCGGTGGCACGCCCACGATCTGACCAGGTGAATCGCTTGCATCTAGCGCCCTTCCCCCTAACCAGGGGAAACAGTGCACCTTCATTCCCAGGAGATCTCAGGTTTGGGACACTGGTTGATTCCTCCCTAGCCCTCGTGGGTCGCAGTTCAGCGGAGGAACTCGCCGACCCAAGCCACTGCGGGTACCGCAAGCTACCCTGCACTGGTATAGGTGCTCCACAGGTAAGGCCTCCTTCGGACTCCCCCTGTGTGTAACGCCACGGTTCTGTCCCCTCTGGCGAGTGGACTCCCGTGCTTCCCTTAGGCAGTCACAGCTGCCTCGGTTGCCGTGCTGTATGTTCCCCCCTGTATAGGCTGGATCCACCACCGCACCGACTTTTCCACATAGGCCCTAAGTCAGGCCTCTGATGGTTTTGCCACTTAAACTTGCCTCCCCTCTCGGGTAGGCGTGGCCTCCGCAGGGTCTTCTCCGCCCTGAATAAGGGCTAAGACCCCCTTCCCTCAATGCGTGTAAGGGCCCCGGCCTAAGTTGCTCTATGCGAGAAACATAGAGAGAAAAGAGGCCCGGCCAGGCTTGGCCCGTTCCCAGGTTGGCGGCCAGCACCTTGTTCCTCCAGGGAATAAGGAATCCTGACGGCTTAAATGGGGCATTGGGGAAGTGCGTGCAGCCTGATACAGTTGGTCGTCCTGCACGTAAGAATACCTGCTCGTTCCTGTATCAGCAGTTCACGTACACGGCTCAGCGCGTGGCGCTTTTATAAGTGGACCCCTAGTGTCGCTCCTCTGACACAACGTGGAGAGAGTGACAGAAGGGGAACGTCTAGGTTACGTATGTAACCTCCGTTCCCTGATGGAGGGAACGAGACGTTGTGTCTCCCCTGCCATGTCGCTGAGCCGAGCCACTGTTGTGGCCGGACCATTTCCGGCTCCTCAGAAAAATCCTGAATGAACTCCCGTATTTGCGCCGCTTAAATACCCGTATGTCCGGGGGCGGGACATGCAAATACTGGTTGCCAACTCTCATTGGCCTTGTTTCATAGTTCAGAGGTGAATATCGGCGCTCAAGAGAGATCCCTAGTGTCGCTTCTCTGACACAACGTCTCGTTCCCTCCATCAGGGAACGGAGGTTACATACGTAACCTAGACGGCTTCTTGTATAATCAGTCATACGAATATTTGTTTTATATTATTCGGATTAATCCGTTATTAGTTTTGAAGTCATTATTCGTGCCTGTCCGAATAAGGTATTCAGCTTCAGGCACTTCCCTATAGCAGTTTTTAATGTATATCTGCATTAATATAGGAATGCTGTACCTAATCTGGTAACACTTTATAATAATGTTTCATAGTTAATACATAACTATTGTATATAGGAACTAATGCAAGACAAATGAAGAGTACAGCATTAACGCTTCAGTCACTACTGCTAACTAATAAATTAATTAGTTTGTAGTTAATGGAAAATGTTATATTTTATACGTACTGAAGAATGACCAACTAACTACAGATCATTAAATTAACTACTAAGTTGTTACCTATCACAAAATAAACACCTCAAAATGTTGTTATGTTGGTAGCACACTACAAGCTAACTTGCGATGACAAATCAATGCCTAATAAGACATGCCCTCATAAAATACTTTTTCTTGATTAAAAAAAAAAAAAGAGGTCAAACAGCTAAGTCAGCACTTGGATTTGATGCAGCTGAAGCAGGACCCACTGTAGCCTAATGGCCCAAAGAACTCAACAAAACTGCTATAAACTCTGTAGAAGCTGTACAATGATTTACTTTTATTATTCTTTAATATTTAATATTCTTTTATTTACTTCCTAAGGGAGTTGGCATGACTCGTCATTATCCAAATATCAACATAAATATTCTGCTGAAGAAAGTGGTAACACTTGAGTTATTATAATTTGTATTACTGTATTGTTGTATATTTGCACAAAGAAATAAAAATGATTATATATTATTACTTCTTTTGTTGATTATATATTATTCCTTCTTGTGTAATGAAAATATACCCTTTAGCTAGACTTTTTTACTTCATGCATTAAACATAATTTAACAACATTAAATATTCTTGTTTAGAATCTAGTTTGGTTGAAATGATGGTACATCTTATTAAACAAATTACTTTTAATTTCAGAGCAAATACATCATTATTGAGATATACTGTATATCAAATAGGCAGAAAAATATAATATCAAGATATAACCTATTTTAAGCTCTACCGTTGTGCTATTAAAAAGTCACATTGTTATTATTTATTTCTGATTCAAACAGGATCTGTCTGTATAATTAAAAAAAAAAAATGTATTTGTTTGTTTGACATTACGAAAGATGAGGGAGATCAATCCACAGTTGACAACATCAGTTTATCTTGAATGAAAAAGATTAAAAATCATATTAATTCAATATAACAATAATAATTGTATGAATTATAACACATTTGTTATTTGGAAATTATAAATGGAATAGTCACATTTAAAATGGGCTTTACATTTAGTTTTGACGCACTTCCGGGTTCAGACCCGCCCACATCCATTTCAATTCTAATACAGATACATGCTGAGTTCTGAATGCAGTCTACATACACTGCTCTAACTACTTCTATCATACATATATATGTCTACAGTAGAAATATTAAGAGTAGTATGATAGTATGGCATTCCAAACTCTGCCACAGACAATGTTGCCATGGCCACAGATACAGATTCAGATAACGGCTTAGCTACACACCCGTAATACAAAAATTTCAGAAAATGGCCAAAATCGGCAGTTCCTAATCTGATTGGCTGGTCGCTAAGCAATTTCTGGCAGTCAGTGGTTCCAGACTGACAGAATACATGCTTTTGAGGAAGAAATAATCACTGAATATGCAGAGATTTGCCAGGTTAGTGGGATAATTCCTTTAAAAGATACCCAGAATAGAAGCTCCTCATTCATTGTAGTAGCAAATAAACAAAATATATAGAAGCCGAACTGTATATTCTGTGAAATAATCTGTACTTTCACTAATTGGGAGAGAAATTTTGATTATAAAGTCTACAATAGTTTCTGTTAATTTCTGTGGTAAACAGCCATTACAGCCACACAGTCAGGGTGTGTTCACATATGTAGTTCGGTTCTCTTGGTTCTCTTGGTCCAGACCAAAAAAGAAAATGATACATTTAGTCCTGGTTCACTTAGCGTTCACACTGGCATTTTTAACACCGAACCTAAATATTGAAAACAAATGGCATAAGGATAAGTTCACAACCTGATTGGACAGCTTTTATGATGGATATTTTGCGATGGAACTTCCAAACATCCAAAATAACGCTGGCTGCTTGGCTAAATGTGCTCATTGGATTTATGTATATATGGTGGTATTTTACCGGCTGAAAACAAATGAAGAGCTAATCAAATTTGTCAAGGATTCAAAACAGTGCCAGGAATGATGGCGGATGATGGCGGTTCCGACGCCTGTACCGAACTATAATGGCAACATAGCTCCTATGATGAGAAGAACCAGGTATGCTTGAGGTCAGTATTAAAGGCAAATTACTTCCTGTTATTGGTCCATTTAGACGTCTTTGGTCCATGCTGCTTTCATATATCATTCAAACTGCACCAGAGTTCGTTTGGAGGTGGAACAAGACCCACTATTCAGGGGTCTCGGTCCACTTGGTTGGTGCGCACCAAGGATTTGGATTGGCAGCGTTCACACTTGTTCAGATTAACCGCACTAACAGAGCAATCGCACCAGAGTTCGTTTTAACCTGCCAAGTGTGAACACACCCTCACACTTCTGTGCAATTGTTTGAATAAATAGTTTATATGAAGAACATCATGAGGGTCAATAATGACAGAATTTTAGGTTATGCCACTAGTTTTCCAATCAAATGTTAGGAATTTTGTACTTAAGCAATTGTCCCTAAATGTCAAACCAGGCCAAGCCAGATGAGTCTCAACTAAGAAAAAACTAAATACAACTTTAAAGCGAAGATTATTCCTTTATTAGAGACAGTGTTCTTTCTACAACACTTTCCTTATTTGTAGAGGCTTCATTTAGCAATTCAGCTTTTCACAGTCTTCTCCTGTTTTAGCCTTGTGCAGTACATGTTCCCGTCAGTGAGCTCTGGCATCACACACGCTGTTCATTTATTAATGGCCATTATGCTTCAGTTGCCACTTATCTGCTCCGAATTATGCATGCATGCTTAAATCATTGTATGTGTCTAGAGAGAAAAAGATACAGACTGATATAGAGAGAGAGAGAGAGAGAGAGAGAGAGTGTGCTGTGTAAAAAAATCCTTTCTCCATTACAATGGCACATTGGGGTCATGCATGAGTTTGCATAACAGGCATCAATTTGCCAGTGACGTCCATAAGCTCCAATTTATTCTGCCAGTTGTTTTTGCATGTTGCTTTTTTAAGCATTTCTGAAGCATTTTAACAGGACTGGCTTTACTCCAGCAGTGACATGTTGTGATGCCTCTCAAGCTGTCTGCTGTGTGCCTGCCAGGCAACAATATAAGCGTCATTACATACCTATGCATGATAACACTCTTTTGTCATGATTTGTGTGTAATTGCTTGTGACATTTGTACTTGAGTTCCATGGTGGGGGAGGGGAGGTAATTTGCCAAGCATGCGTTTATCATTTTACTAAACTATCTTTACATAGCTTTCTTCAGCTTTTTCTTATTTGCCATGGAATCCATCACTTTGGATAAAATCAAACTTTTGGGTTCCTAAGAAGTGCATACAAATACATTTGGTGCTTCAATACAGTCCTGCTTTGACCTTTATCTGTTGGAGAAGCTGATTAATGTCAACATAGAGTGTATGTTATTCTGTCTGTTCCAAACACATGCCTGGTGATTTGTTGGACCTTCAGTAATTCAGTCTCATCCCCTATCATGGGAATATTATTCTGATGAATCTATTATTAGTATCTCATTATCTATCATGGGATTATTATTTGGATGAATCTGTCATTATTAGTGCCTGTACGAATTATCGTGCCTGTACGACTAATCACGTGATGCAGTCATGTGATTCATTCAACCCAAAACAATCAAGATGGCAGCCTATGCTGTAATGGTGTTGTTGTGTCTGTTGTTCTCTATGACAGCATTGTTAAAGATAGATGTTACTTTGGTTACCTTCACAATGCATTCCTTCAAAGGTGATGAGAAGTTAACTCTGAATTGCTTTCCAGCGATGGAACACGAGGACAATTGTGTTTCAGACCGTACATTGAATGGCGATTTTTCACATGCAGTAAGGGGATTTAAGAGTTTCAATACATTTCAGTATGCACGGAGATTTTTTCAAAAACAAAACCGGACGGTTTTAATGTGGACATAGCTTAAGATAGCATTGGAAACATCATGGAACCTCATAAATGACCGATTTGGTACATTCTACTTAGGCATTAACTCTGTACATCATATGAATAGCTCTACGTACAGTAAATTGGACTAGCAATTGATTTCTATAGACTTTGATATTAGAATGTTGCTAAGCTAACATCATAACACTCTAATGAGCATAAAAAATGCATAGCACATAGCAGCTTACCTGCTGAAAAACTACACTATTCATGAATCCATAAGAGAATGATCCACTAGCCAGAGAGTCACTCCAAACTGTGCCTAATAAGCTCTGCAATGACTGCTCACTCCCGTTACGCACTGTGAATGACGAAATCAAATCAGTCTACTTACATTCATAAACTACTTTTATATTTGTATATATCTGAATATTTTACCATCAAATTTAAATATGTTTCTTTTTCTCATATAATAAAAAGCTTAACATCAATAGTTCTGTACATTTCCATTGTTTTTACAATTTGATTACATAATTCGCAGCCTTGTATCTTTGCCTTTTTGTCCTTTTTTTTCTATTACTCCCCTTTTCTCCCATATTTGGAATGCCCAATTTTCAATGTGCTCTAAGTCCTCATGGTGGAGTAGTGACCCGCCTCAATCTGGGTGGTGGAGGACGAATCTCAGTTGCCTCCATGTCTGAAACCGTCAGTCCACCATCAGAAAAATGAATGGGAAAACATTTTCAGAACCATGTCAGCTGAAAAGTAGATGGGAACAATTGCACTCTATTGGGTAAAATCATAAAAAAAAAACATTATAATTAGATTATATTTTATTGATACTTTTCAAAGTTGAATTAAAAATACGTTTATTTATATAATAAAATGTATCTCGTTCACTAACTTTATATAGATATATAACTTTTATAGATGCCTTTGAATCCTTTTGAATCTGGAAAAAGCAAAGTATCTTGAGGCTCAAGATAATTAAGATGCATACCTTTTGGAACAGTCTATTGTTGGAAGCGCACCAATGAGGCCTTTAAATGCTGCCTCTTTAGACAGATTACTAGATTTTGGAACAGAACAATGGAAAAGAGCCCAATAGGAATAGACTCTAATTTAGCTTAGAACACTGAATGAAGTAATATTCACACACTCAACAGACTGTAAAAAACAGTGGCCAATAAATTACCTGAGGGCAAAATATAGAGAAGACAATACTAATCTCTTCTATGTCACTGAGCTCTGAATTTTTTTTTAGAAAGAGTATTAGACAAATCAGGCCAGATTGTCTATGACAAATGATCTTATAAAAACAAAACCATAAAAATAAATAAATAAAAGATAAATAAATATAACCACTAGAGTGGAGCGAGATAGATTTACCCAAACTCAAATAAAAGATAATTCTTAACCGTAGATATTGGATCTAGGTAAACCTGTCTCAATGTAATGAATGACTTATAAGTGATGTTGATTTTGTTGTTTAAAATGAATAGCTGGGCTTTAAGAAGAATGTATTTTGGTTAACATTTGGAAATGTAACTGACAAGTACTTGTGATGGTAAAGGTAATGGTCCATGCCAGAGAGAGAACATTTTAATGACCATAACATCAAGCAAACCAGTTTTCAAGCCAGCTGTCTCAGCTTCAGTGTAGCATACTTACAGCATTTTGCCTTTATAGGACAGAATAGATAAACTTTGAAAAACTAATTTAACTCTGTAATAAACACTGGTTGAGACTGTGCAAATAAATTGGAACATTGTCTAATAATGAGAGAAATAAGATCAAATAGAAAATAACAACTAGAGGTTAAAAATCAGATGATTTTAATAGTCATTAAATATGTATATGCATATTAATTTATGTATATTAATTTATGTACATTCATTTTCATATTTCAATTACTCACTAAATAATCTTACGTCTAAGAGACCTTAGAAGAGATAAAGGTCATTTTGACTCCAAAAACATGGAGGAAATTAATTAGAAATGCTGGATGATTATTAATGAAATAGAGTACAACCATGTAACTGTCCGTTAAAAACAGTGAGCTTTTAATAGGTCCCAGGGGAAGATCGCTTGATTGATGCTTCCTAGTGTTTAGCCACTAATCAAATAATTGTTGTTACTGCATGCATATATATGTGCATAAATAAAGCACTTAGTCTAATTCCTGGCAAGTTAAATGTGATCTGCAACAATTTTTGTTTGTGTTGCATAATCTGGCATTTTCAAATGGCTGAAAAATTCATTTTCAGCCATTTTAATGGCAACAGTCGCTTTTCATGGCGCTTTTCTAATTTGCATGGGCAACATGCATTTAAATTTGATTTTAGCTATCAATGCAGACTGTGAAATCATGCGGCTACACATCAAAGTGTGACTGGATTCGGCCAGCATGTTAATGTTAAGCAGGTGTATGTCCTTTGTCTTGAGAAAGGTGACTGTTTAAAGGTGACTTCCTGTATTTCACTGTGATTACCACAAATTAT
Source organism: Xyrauchen texanus (assembly GCF_025860055.1). Taxonomy (NCBI): domain Eukaryota; kingdom Metazoa; phylum Chordata; class Actinopteri; order Cypriniformes; family Catostomidae; genus Xyrauchen; species Xyrauchen texanus. The sequence continues at coordinate 13,300,378 of NC_068307.1, forward strand.
AAATCACAATCTGCATTAGACATAACTTATACACCTGCTGATCCTATATTGTTTCTAGTCTGTAATGTCTGTTATTTTCACAAACTATACCCACCATTACTTATTTGTATTTGTTAGATATTGTTAAATGCATTCTAAATGAAAATCTTTATTTTGAATGTTTTACACTATTTAATGTCTCTCCACATTTCTGTACTGCTGTTATTGATGTTTCAAGTCTACAAAATGAAGTCAGTTTTTATATACAGTCTCCATTCAAATATAAAAAACACGTTCTTTTTTCTAAATTTGCCGCCATGCATAAATCAATTTAGTGAAACAGAATATTGCCAAAGAAATACCAGTTAAGTTTAATTGTTTTAACTTGAAAACAGTTTAAAAAATGTAACAAAAACAGACAGATATCATTAAAAATAAACACTAAAAAGCGAACAATCGAAAATATTATTTAAACAAATATTCTTATATTATACAGACAACATAAACACCACCAGTAAAAGTCTGAACACACCTGACTGAAATTATTTTTCTCATGATCTTAATCTGCTTAAATGCCTGCAATGAGTTTTTAGACTAATTTAAATGTGTCTACACATACATTTATTTAGAAAGACATTTTTTAAAATGCAAGAGTTTTCTTAGGTTTTGGAACAACAATTAGCCAACAAGTGTGCAACATACATGGGAATTACTTCAACACTGTTTAAACAGAATCCAAGGTGGATACCACATGAAGTTGGTTGAGAGAATGCCCACAGAGAGTTTACAGAGCTGTAATAAAGGAAGCTAAAATATAAGGTTGTTTGGTTTTGGTCACTACATAATTCCCATACTTGCAATTGTGTTATTTCATAGTTGTAATGACTTTACTAGTATTTTATAATGTGGAAAATATTACCAATAAAGAATGACTAGGTGTGTATTTTGAATGTTAGTACATACTATTTCCAGCTAATTTCACCTTTGGTACAATTCTTGGTATTAGTATTTGTCTTCTAACTCTTTAACGAAAATTGATTATGGTTTCATTCTGGAAACATAGAAGCATTTTATTACAAATACTAATTTCCAGCAGGTTTGGGATCGTCTCTGATAATGTAAAAATGTCCAAGAGAGTCCAGGGCTCAGACTCGAATCGAACTCGAGTCGCGATATCGATGATATTAATGACATTTATAGCAGCCATATCTCCCTGTAGCTCAAGACCGATTGCCCACTGTAGCTAAGCAGGTTTGAGTCTGGGCAGTACCTGGATGGGAGACCTCCTGGGGAAATCTAAATTAGCTGCTGGAAGAGGTGTTAGGATGGCCAGCAGGGGGTGCTCACCTTGTGGTCTATGTGGTTCCTAATGCCCCAGTATGGTGACGGGACCCTATACTGTAAAAAGGCACCATCGTTCGGATGAGACATTTAACAAGGGTCCTGACTCTCTGTGGTCATTAAAAATACAAGGGCAATACGTGTAAAGTGTAGGGCTGTAACCCTGGTGTCTTGTCCAAACTCCCCCATTGGCTCTTCTCAATCATGGCCTCCTAATAATCCCCATCCAATAATTGGCTCTATAATTCTACTCTCTTGTGCCATGTATTGGTTGCTTGACCGCTAATCTCTGTGCTCGGAGACGTAGACAATTCGAAAATATGTGGAACAAAATCGTACATCATTATTACGAATTATAATTATAACAGGAACATAAGATCATGCTGACGTGTGTTCATGCGTTTATGACAGGTGCAGCTTTACATAGAGACAGAGACTGGCTTGTTTGATTCGAGTTTATCACAAATTTAGGCTAAAACAGTTAAGTAATCCCATTGTTAAAATTACTAACATCCATCTATCCATAAAAAATCATGTGAATTGCTCCAATGCCTGATATATCCATGTAGATGTATATATAACAGTGTTGGGTATTGTTACTTTTTTTAAAAACTCATTAGAATATTGCATTACTCCTTAGAAATGTTACTAAATTCATAAAAAAAAAAAATTAATGGAAAGCAAAGCCTTTTCTTTTGTGTTACTTATGTGTTACTTTTTTTCTCACAGCCACTTTCTCTTCTGCTATGCTATGCATTTCATACAACAGACATTACAGTTCATGCTAGCTACTCTACAACATTCATGCCAAAACAACATAGAAAACAAATGTAACGGGAGCCAGCTGGTAGATAGCTGTGCAGTGTGTAAACCTCACTCTCCTGGCCTCAAGAGGTGCACTAGCGAAGGCTGTAGCCTTTAGCCTCCTTGTTAGAGCACCCGCCTCCCACACCGGAGATGTTGGTTCGAGTCCCGTACGGAGCGGGCAGAGCAGGAGCGTCACAGGAGCGTCACGCAAACATAAGATATTTAAAAAGTAGGTCTTCATGTCATGTCAAAGAATCAATAACATAAAAATGCATGATTTGTTTTTCCATCAAAATGGCAGCCAATATGAATAATGAAGAATAACCAAGGCATGGGTAACGTTTTGGGTGAACTAATCCTTTAAGCATATTGTGTTTATCTATACTTGTGACTTTGATGAAGATAAGATCATATTTTATGACCATTTAATGGCAGAAAACCAGCTAATTCCAAACGGTTCACATATTTTTCCTTGCCACTGTATAGGTCATATGATTTTATCAGTGAAAGGCTAACATATTTGCCTTGCTCACAAATGCATAAAAAGCAACCAAATGAAATAAAGCAATGGTTATGATTCACTTTAAATCAGACCATACGAAAATATAATTGTCTTTCTCTATTTTCTCTAGAGATGTTAAGAATCACATGATTTATCTCATTATGGAGTAATTTGTACATTAATATTTCATCATTACATTGATTTGTCAACATCTATACAAACTGTTTAGCAGAAAACATAATAACGTTATTAACTTGCCAGCTGCCAGGGACGTGTAATTTCATTTAGACTTGCATGCTCAAAATGGGTGTATTCAGGACAGACAGCATTCTGGGTAGTTTAAGGGCTTACCACTCAATGTGCATTTTTCCTGTGTATGTTTTTCATAGTTTTTTTATTTGCTTGGGTGTTAGAAGTGCATCTGGAGACAAGTCAATTTCTCCTGTTTTTAAATGTCTCCAATCAAACTGGCAAATGGCCTCATATCACTCAGATTCAGAATGCTGTTGTTGTCACTGCTGTCCTTGCTCATGCATCAAAAGAGTCTTTTTCAGCACAAAGGTCGAGCCTTTCAGACATTTAATTGATTAACCTCCTGTCCTTTTCCTTAAAAAGCTTGTGCTCTTAATGTGTCTCTCTGCCTCTGCTTTTTTTCCCTTTGTCATGCACTTCTCAGTCTCTCTGTCCATCCTTTTCTAAGCTGCTCTTTACACTCTTAGGGACAGTGGTGTGTGGGAAACAAAATTTAGGGAGGGAGGGTGGAGTTACTGCACTAAAGTGATCCCATAAGCAGAAACCATTATCACACAGCATACTTATGCAGGAGATAACATGCTCCAATGCATGTGTACACACACACACACACACACACACACACACACACACACACACACACACACACACACACACACACAGTGTCTTGCTCTTAATTACTGTAAGGATGACTTATGCTATAATACCAACGTTAACAATGCCACAGAGTTTATGGAAACAAAAAAATATGAGTTCTGGTAAATCCTTGAACAGGTTGACAGCACAATGATTCTGTCATTATCAGCAGCTAAGCAACACTCTATCTTGAATTACACTTTACTGAACAGCAGGGTATCAGAAACTATGCTAAGTGAAACAGCAGGGGATCTGACACTACCCTATACTGATGCAAGAGGGGTGTCTGAAACTACAGTACACACAAACAGTGTGTTAAGAGAATCATCTACAATAGATACTGTAGACAGACGAACAGACAGATAGACAGACAGGTGCCAAAATCATACTTTTTAATCTTGTATAATACTTGCATTTAAATGGGTTCAAATATGCATTTTAATTTTTTTTTATTTTATCAACAATATCTGTCACATGACAAAAATGGTCAGAGGGGGAATGCGTTCTGGCCTGGGGTACAGAACAGAAAAAGGAAGATGGAATATGAAAAACAGGGCATTACAATAAATAACTTACTTAACAATGAGTTAACTTATCACTTATCACAGAAAATCTTGAAGAAAGGCTTTAAGTTAATCTACATTTAATGTCACAGAGAGGCACAGATGGCCAGTTAATATAAATATTAGTTAATTTTTGAGTGTTCATGTTTGGGAATGGATGTTCAATCACTACATTTAGAGAGAAAAGAATGTTAAAAAGTTGTTAACTGACCCGCTGACATGTCCAGTATATACTTGGTCTCCTCTTACAAACTATAACTAATGTTGTTGCGCTTTCCTAAATTCCTAACAACGTGAGAAACCCTTGGATGTGGTGTGAGTAAAATACCTCAGGAGTTGAATTATTAAACAACACCTGGATCAATTATTGACTAAATCCAAAAAACTGGGCAAAGAAATGTGTGATGGAGAGGCTTGCTTCAGAATCATGTTGAACAATTAAGGCTCTTCTTTATTTTCTTTCTTTTTCTGTTAGGATAGAAAATAACAATGCAGATAAAATGTTATTAATATATATATATATATATATATATATATATATATATATATATATATATATATATGGTTCCATTCCAGGTGTCAAATTTTTTGTTAGCTTCACATGACTATTTAAAGGGGACCTATAATGTTTGTACATAAATGTGAGTCAGCAGTGTGTGTACACAACCCCCCTACAATGTTAAAAGTCCACCCACTCCTCTTTCCTATATTTCTATTAATCAAAAACAGTGTGTCAAAATGAACGGGTTTCGTTTCTGCTCTAACGTGACGTCACGTTACAGCAGGCCTCACCAACAACTGATGACGGACTCCGTACTACTATCATAGATCCTCCCTTGAGTGATCTACACACAGTTCGCCATTTATTCCATGCTGGAGCAGATACAGTGAGAAGAAGAATGTCCCAGCTTCATTAGCATCATAAGTGTTCTGTTGTTGGCTGTAAAAGTGAACATAATAGTCTTCCTGTACTCCCGGCATCAGAGCCACTGAAGACTCAGTGGACAAGTTTTGTTGTTGTGGCGATGAGTTTTTGGCAAGCACCACTCACACTTTACTTCATAAAAAAAAAACTACTTTAAATTATTAGTTTACAGTTCTATATTGACACACATGCAGTGATAAAGAAATTGTATTAAGTGCCTCTTTTGATCCTGTAGGATTATCCATGCAAAAGAATTGCAGCAATATGATTTGAATCTAAGAAAAACACAACCTTTTAATTCTGGAATTCCACAACGTCATAAATTAAAAGACGAAGGCACCAACAAGTCACACATCTGGCCAATAAAACTAACAAAGAGACTTGTCTAGATCACACATGACTTGAGAACTTCTCTGCAAAAAGGCCCTAAGTGCAAAGGTCACACGCAATAAAAGACAGAAAACACACAATCCTGGAATTCCCAATAAAGACTCAGAACACACTCTGTTTTGTCCTCCGATATAAACCAATTTGCTACACTTAGACTCATCAGATCACGAGACATCGTGATTATTATCCTGCAAACAGCAGCTTAGTTAACCTTCTAAAATGTACAGAATGCATTTAAATCCACAATGTACACAATACCTTGCCTTGCTAGATAATTGTAAAATGACTTTGAACTGTGATTACTTTTATAACTGACAAATGGATGATTATATCCTGATGTACCTTTTTAAAATATGTGTGGTGATTTGTAATCACTTCTAACTAACAAATCGATGACCATAATCGTCAATCTTGTTTTCTTCATCTCATTCTATTAAGAATGGTAACTATTCAAGGTATAATATTTATGAAAGTATGTCACATTTAGTATGTAAATGCTTGCTTTTTTACGTAGATAATGTTGATGACAATGAATGTCATGTCTCTTGCACCATTTTCAAGATATAAAAGTTCATGATTAAACATGCACTATTTTTGAGCGGGAAGACCAAAGAATCACCCAAACAAAGGGTCGTAAATCAATTCTGAAAAGGGACAGACCATTCGGCCATATGACTCTGAAAAGTCACTTCTTTTCGGCGCAGGACACCTTTTGAGGATGCGCCCAATTTCAGTTTAAATGTCTCCAAACAGGAAATGTAAGCGCAGCGTAGTTCTAGCAGGAAGACTAGCAGCTGTACAGCATCGCACCATTAGCTGGGTAATTCCCAGCCAATCACATGTAAGCCGTTGCTTTATAAGTCTGCTCACAATCTATCACATTGCTGTTTCAGTGTGCTAACATGGCAACCTCCACCACCCCACCACCACCAGTTGAGTCCTGTCCTGCACAGGGGGTAGGATCCTCGCCCCTGCCTCCTATCTTCGGCAGGATATGACGGTTCAGAGTACAACTTCTTCGGACCGCCAGGCGGGCCTATCCCAAAGAGAGACATTACTTTTCTGTTTTATATTCATCAAATAAATCTAATTTTAAATTTCACTCAAGTCTGCAAGTCTTACTGATTGAAGAACACTTTTCTTAGCTCTCTTCCCTCTCTCTCTCTCTTCCCTCTCTGGCTCTGCTCTACTCCGTCTCTTCTCTTCTAAACTCTCTTGTTGCTTCCAGACCCTCTGTGCCATGTAGATTCCAAGGAAAACTCAGGACACAAAAGTCCAGTGGAAACCTCTCACTCTCTGGTCTACAGTTCACACACCAAACGGGAGAGGCGAGTCTTCCTTGCGGAAGGCCTCGCTTCAAAGCCCACCTCATCCTCCATCAAGACAACAACTATCAACAATCTAACAGAGGTCCAAAACATCGATGGAACAAACTTTCGACAAAGGTTTTGATGAGGAAACGTAACAACACACAAGTACATCTCCAGACTTTTGCTCAAAGTGCTGGTGTATTAGTTAAATACTTTGCGTTATCCAATTGCCAATTGATTTAGACTCAAAGAAGGATAAATGGTTCTTAAGGGATTGTCAACAGACATAAAGTTAATTTTCTCTGTATTGATAATTTATTTCAGATTCTGTCAATACTCACCTTCCTGTTTCGTGATGTATGTGTTAGATTAGTTTTATGTTTAGAATAGCAATAACGTTAGTCTGTATTCAAAGACAAATATTGATAAATAAACACATCCCTGTTTTTAAAAGATTTTGCTTCAAAGATGTACCTAAATATGTGTGATACTATTTTCAAGAAGCCATGAGAATAATATTACTCCAATAAGTGAATTAATCATAATTCACTTATTAAAGCTAATTTCATACAGTACAAATTGTGAGCGGATACAAAAAGACGTTGTATTATGATTTTAATGGTGGAGAATTTTATTCAGACAAATAAACCAATATTTGTAATTTATCTAATTTATAATGGATGTCGAATGTGACAAATTCCATTATAAATTTCCTTACATAATGTAAGAGAACTTCTCACAGTGCAGTTCAGGTCAGTCACTTTTAATGTCTCCACAATATAATATACACAGCTTCCACGTTATACAATACAGTACTGAGCCTTCAGCTCCGCACATATCTCTCTGTCTCTCTCTCCCCATGGAGGCCCTCTGGCTGCTTTTTATGCCGCTCTCCCTGTGTTCACTGAAATTAGAGACAGGTGTTAGACATAATTTAGCTCAGGTGTAAGCGCCCTTACCGCTTTTCTCTCCTGGATGGGTGCTTGACCACGCCCCCGCTGCCACACATAATAATGTAGAATTGTCATATTCCCTGTTGTCTTTTGTTTTTGTACTTTTATGTTGAAATTCTTGTTTAGTTCCTTTTCCTTTGTAGTTCTATTCCTTGATTGGTTCTCCCTGATTATTTCTCATTCCCTGATTGTTTCACCAGGTGTTCCTCGTTCCCTTGATTGTTCCCTTGTTATTTAAGCCCTTGTTTTCCCCAGATAGTTTGTCAGTTCTTGCATGTTTTCTTACGCGCTGTGCTAGGTTCCCTGTGTTTTTCTTTATTCTGAGTTTTCTTGTTTATTTTAATAAAGCTGCACTTAGATCTTCATTCTTTGCCTGCCTCGTCACAAGAATAAGGACAGTTTAATTTAATTCCTAACTCACACATACTGTTTCCCTACAAATAATGGTGGGGTACACGGCACTTTAACCCATACCGTGTACATCTACATCAACCAACAATCCTACAATCCAATTATTGACTGGTTAAAGCGCTCATATCGAAATGGGGCCTGGTGGTTTTCAAATTATATTGTATATTTAAAAAAAAAAAACATACTACTAGACTTAAGGCTGATGACATGAGCATAAATCAAAGCTTGCACGAGTAATCATGTATCTAGTCAGAGGTATCAGGCGTAGTTCGACCACGTGCACACAGTCATAATTCATTTGGATTGTATAGGTTACAGGCATTTGTATGTTCTCATTAAGACCTCTATGTTCTCAGCCACAGGGCATTAGCTCCAAGCTAATACATTTGGCAGCTAATGAACTGCAGCGAGTTTTAGGCGAGAGACTTGGCCAAGGCTATGCCTCTCCTGTTACACTCTGCTCTTTACTGGGTCCAACAAAAAGCAGCATAATGTCCATGCTAATGAATCAATCATCGCTCACAGATAAATCACAACTAACATAACGCTGTGGCTACTGTCACCATGATGAATCCCTTTATTTAGAGGTAAAAGCACAGACCAAGAGTAGACTGTCTCACTCACATGCAAAAAGTAATGATCATAGACAGAATGTGATTTGGTGTGGTGAAATAGAACTGTAATACACTTCACGCTCCAGTGGCTTCTTTTTAAATTGCTGTGGCATGGCTGAACAAATGTATTTCACAGGGGCTGGGAGATATCGAGGCATAGAATGCAATGAAGCTGTGTGTTACACAGGCCCTGAGAACATATAGAGCATTACACAGACAAAAACAAATATTCTAAAGATTTCATTACTTCTGTATTAATCCACATGTATCAGCATTTTTTGTGCATTGGTCTTATAGATTGTAGTTCAGATCTGGGGCTTTCAAACTTTTTGATGCCAAGGACCCCCAAATATGACAATCACCTTGCGAGGGACCCCCTCCAAAAATATATATAAAGGTTGCTATATATTTTTGTGTATAAAGACCAGAGAAAAATTAAGAAAATATTTAAGTGTGAAGTTATACAGACAATATAAATAATTAGCTTTAATATTGTTAATGGACTAAAGCCAAAATAAATCATCAATATCTTATCTGTAGGGATGCACAGATGTTTCGGCCAATTATTGACAAAATTAAAACCATCAAAATAAACCACTGATATCAACCATTGTTTTTTCATGTCTGCATTTACATGCTAATGACTGCATAAACATGAAAGCACAGATGTGAAAAAACTATGGTTTACTTCTAAACAATTATGTAATTTATTGAGTAGTATTAAGTTTATAATGCTTTTTCTGTGTGTAATATAAAGATATTCCACCAAAAATAAATATAATCCGTAAAAGTAAATCAGGTAAAAATGCATAATATCCATTTTTAATGTTCTAAACTGAAATGGCAATAGTTTTATACAAATAATAGTTTACTACATTTATGAATGCCTTTTATTTTGGTATTTATTTATTTTTTTCTACTAAAATGTTGTGTAATTAGGTGCAAAATTAGGTGTTGCTGACAGCAACAATGAGTCAGTTTCCAAGCTGTATGATTGCTGGAAGTCTTTTCAGCCAAGCTGTTTTGCTGAAATAGTATAATACTTCCTGAGGGCAGAGGGTAAACACATGAGGATCTGACTTGCAGTTGGATGCCTTGCTAAGTTAGCTTGCTCATACAAAAACTGGAAATCATGCAATGAAAAACACAAGTTGTCATACTCTCGCTGAGCACTTTATTAGGAACACCTGTGATGATGCGATTATCTCATCAGCCAATCTTGAGACAGCAGTGTACTGCATAAAACATAAAGAAATGGGTCAGGAGCTTCAGTTAATGTTCACATCAACCATTAGAATGGGGAAATTTTTTGATCTGTTATTTCGACCATGACATGATTGTTGTAGCAAAAGGTCAGTCTGATTTGAATATTTCTGTAATTGCTGATCTCCTGGGATTTTCACATACAACAGTGTTAAGAGTTTACTCAGAGTGGTGCCAAAAACCAATAAACATCGAGTGAGTGATAGTTCTGTGGACGGAAATGCTTTGTTGATGATAGAGGCCAACGGAGAACGTCCAGACTTTTTCGATCGGACAGAAAGGCTACAGTAACTCAGATAACCACTCTGTACAATTGTAGTAAGCAGTATAGCTTCTCAGAATGCACAACACATCGCACCTTGAGACGAAAGTGTCAATCAGAATCTCCTTCCTTCAATCACGCTATCTGAAAGGCTAGATTTTTGTTTTCAACATATTCTTTTCTTTTTGTTGTATGTCAAAACAAGCTCTTCTGGCACCATAGTTGATTGCATGATTTAATGGACATAAACATGCTCAATTCAATATATGACAATCTTTAATTTGTGTGATATGAGCACTATTACTGTTCTGAATTTAAAACAATTTGGTCATGAAGTTCGCCACTGTGACATAATTGTTTCCATTGACTGGTAAGTTCTAAGGTAACAATTTATATCTACAACATTTCCGCAACATTACACTCACCTGTATAATGTGTTTTGGGCACAGTGTTTATTAATGTGTATTACAAATATCTGATGCTTGTCAAGTCTCAAAGCCCATGGCACATGGCTGCTAAATGTGTATCAATAGATTTTGTATTGATCCTGCAATATATAAGTACTAACACTTACATGTAAGTGTAACCTAATATAAATGAACCAATTAAATGTTATTACTGGTGTTATTATTGTGAGTTCTGTTTAAAAAACTTCAGAGAGTGTCATTATTTTCAAGTTTGAAATCTAAGCTGATTATAAACAGTTTAGCACAGTTAGTAAATTCCTGGGGTCGAATTGCAATACATTACTTTGACTCATTGCATTTTTATTGTTTATCATCTGCATCAAATCCAATTTCTACCATTTGTAGATGTTTAGAGCCCTGGTCTATTGACTTGTTTCCCTAAACGTCAATTACTCCAAGCAGGAAGTAGTTTCAAACACATTAAATTGTCTTTCCAGCTAACCTCTCCATGCAACCCCCAAGAGTAATAACTTGCTTAATTATTTTTTGCATGAAGAAGAAAGTTCACAAATGAGCATTTAAATGAGTCATGGTGGAGCCTGCCACCCTCTCCTTATGACTTTATCTGATAATTAATTTAAAACAAATGAGATACTCCTTCGATTTAACTGCCATGGAAACATGACCAGGATATTGGAAGCATCTTTTAACGACCTGGGATAGGGCAATAATTAAAATGCTGTCAGGGTGCATTACATTATCAGGTCTACATGTGAATGGGTGTGTAAGTTTGAGTGTGTCTTCCCACACATGTGACTTTTAACCCCACCAACTTTGATATGCAGGTTTGGATTCCACAGGGGTCAAATGTCACAGATTAATTATGGCCCTCAACATTCTTAATCTTCAATTATGATGCCGCAGGGGAGTTCGTATAAAGGAAGGACACATGAAGGATGTGTTTCCTCAGAGGAAGTAGGGGGAGCTCCTAACAGTCACTCTCCCTTATATTTTATACACATTGTCAACTGCTTCATAGGCAGAGTGATAATTATGGCCTTATTAAACAGACCATCTTTTTAAGAGCAATCTGCTTATAAAGGTCACAAGCCATAGGTCAAATCAGTGTACTGTTCACTTGAAAGGCATTTGCATGATCACAGGGGAAAATATCTACTAATTCGTTGTTTTTCTAAGGTTTATAAACAATAATTGTGAGTAGGTCCATAATGGCCGATAAGTAATTTGCCATTGATGGAAAGAAAACGATATAGTTATCACTGCCCCTCACTGATGCCCACTACCACTGACTGATTGGGCTAGTGAGAAGAGGGCCATTAACATACAGTGGTTTAATGGCTCTCTAAACTCAGGAGTAATTATCTGCTAGTGTCATGCAAACAAACATAAAAACACTTTACAATATATTAGTCTCACAGAGCAAGACTTCTGACTTTCAGCATACATTCTAGTCCACCCTGCTGTCTTGTCCAAGCTCTTTACATTTAAATATACTGTATTGATATGATTAAGCATCAAAGATGTTAAATATGGTTCAGAAAACTTTAGAATTGCCAAACCTGTACTGTATATCCCTGGGATGTGTCTTGCTTAATAATATCAATAATATTCAATAAGCAAAGCTGTTGACTTTCATAGAAACAGGGTGTGATGGGTTCACCTTGTGCATGTGTAATGATATTATCTAAAGAGAGTATTCTTGTCCACATGAATGTTCACAGAGGGACACTGAGCGCCTGTTGGGAGGTTTTCCATCAAGCAGTTTGGGTTTGCTGAGTCCAAGCAGCGGGACGATCTTTCACTCCCTCTGGGGCGTGAAAGGGGCTGATCACGTCCCTTAAATTTGTCTTACTGACTTTCAATCACTCTGCCTCTCTCTGACACACACTCATAAAAACAGCGGGCAGTGGTGGCTCAGTGGTTGAGGCTCAGGGTTACTGACCAGAAGGTTGGGGGTTCAAGCCCCAGCACCACCAAGATGCCACTGTTGGGCCCTTGAGCAAGGCCCTTAACTCCAGGTTGCTCCGGGGGGATTGTCCCTGTAATAAGTGCACTATAAGTCGCTTTGGATAAAAGCATCTGCCAAATGCATAAATGTAAATGTAAGTACAGATACTTCATTTTGGTACGTGCCGATACGATACCTGTTTTTTGTTTTATTATTTTGTAATGTTGCAGCTTTTAAATTAAATACTGTGAGACTGATGATTATTTGAAGAAATCATGCTTATTATGTTTCAGCAACTATTATTTAAAAATAATCATTCTAAAAAAGTTATTTTTAGATTTCAATGAAAAAAGAATTACAGATTTATTTTTATTGTTTTACATAAAAATAATCATTATAAACAGAACCAAAAGAGCTGACCAGATGACTTTATAGGTTTCAGCAACTGTAACTAAAAAAGAAAGGAAAATCATTTTTAGCTCTCACATAGATCAAACATTTTAAAAACTCTAAAATGTCACATGAAAACACAACAATAACCATTATGTAAGGGATTTCTGTTAATAATGATTATTTGGCTAATGTAAGGAGCAGGTTATTTTTTTATGAACAGAAGTATCTCTGTATGCTACCATGTAGGGTCCTATGAAATCTGTTTAAATTTTTTCCAAATTCCATTTGACCTTTTCACAAATTCAGTGCTTTCCATTTTGTTTCTTCTATAGTTGACAGTTTAATTAAATTGTATCATCAAAAGGGTGTCTTAATAAATTAATTCATTAATTTTCAATATAACATTGCATATTTTTATTATATGAAGTACAGTACTTTTATGCTGATTCTCAAAGCACAATCCAAAATGCAACATTGGATTTTTTTTGTCAAATAAGGTGCTGCACAACTTAAATATTGCTTAAATATAATACAATTATTATTTCATTATTATTAGTCTTATAACATTACATTTTACATAACTATACTGTTGTGATATATATTTTGTAATCTTGTCAAGTGGAACTTTAATTTGGCAGAAACTCAAGGGAAGCCTTTTCAAGTATGTTTTTGACAACAGCTTCACACATCCAGAATTTAAGTTTTCAGTACTATACTACCATACTATGGACTTTTATACTAGGACATATCGTGATTTTTATTTGTGCGCTGAATGTTCAAAAAATTACATTTGTATGGGGGGCCTGTGTAGCTCAGCAAGTAAAGATGCTGACTACCTCACCTGGAGTCACAAGTTCGAATCCAGGGTGTGCTGAGTGACTCCAGTCAGGCTTCCTAAGAAACCAATTGGCCCGGCTGCTAGGGTGGGTAGAGTCATGTTGGGTTAACCTCCTCGTGGTCGCTATAATGTGGTTCTCGCTCTTGGTGGGGCGCATGGAGAGTTGTGCATGGATGCTGCGGAGAAGAGTGCGAAGCCTCCACACGAGCTAGGTCTCCGCGGTAACACGCTCAACAAGCCATGTGATAAGATGTGTGGATTGACTGTCTCAGAAACGGAGGCAACTGAGATTCGTCCTACACCAACACGAGGACTTAAGAGTTCATTGGGAATTGGGCATTCCAAATTGGGGAGAAAAAAAAAAACTTTAATAGAGAATGCATGCTCACTTTTGTGCGTGTCTAGTCATTGTACAACGGCTTTGAACATGGCTCATTCAATCAGAATATTGAGTCTAATATTTACTTAAAATAGCCCCTGATATTTTAAAGAATGTTAACCTTTTAAAATATAATGCAATTTAATTAATTTTTGCATGGAATGTTTGTTTTCTTATTTCATTTTTATGAACGCTTTATACATTTATTTCTAATTATATATTTTTATTTAATTTAATTAAATTCAGCATTGGCATTGTTAACACAATCTCACTAACCCCCTTCAGTTTGCATAGCTGTGTGTTTCAAGAATCACATATGTGAGCCTACTACATAACACAAACTGTTTAAAGGTGAAAATGTCCAAGAGTATCATCCAAGGAACACCCAGTACATGACACCCATTCCAAGAAATGCCCCTTTTAGATCACAAAGCAATTCTATTTGCTGAAAGAACTTCAGAAATCCAAAGCAATCACTGTATGATTCATGTTGTTTTAACTACATAAATATGACAAAGAATAACTTTTAAATTATATGCCACATATCATATGATTAAACTGATGATATAAATGGTGAAACTGGACATTTTCTTCTTCTGTTTTCTCCAGTTAGCTCACAAGCTATCCGGTTAGCCTTTTAGCTTAGTATCTTCTCTTTTTCATTCTCATCATGTTTCTTCTCACTGTCGCCACCTATTGATAAGAAGATTTGATTGTATTCAATATAACTTTTAATAATTGGTAGGCTATATTTAATAATTTTACAAAATTTTATATTTTTATCTTTATGGTTAGGGTTAGGGATAGGGATAGTATAGGTTGTACAAAGTTACTCTATAGTTTTATTGTAAAGAATGCAACTCATCTTGACAAACTATATATCATTAAAAATCTCTAAGTCTTAGGCATCAATGTAAGACCACTGTTTTACAGTAGAAATGTTACTGCCAGAGTCATTTGTGGCTAAGACAAGGCTCAGGTATCAAACACGGGGCACATCGATGCGGTTCAGGCTGCAGACAGTACACACAAAGGTTTTTCCCTTCTTCATGAATAAAGTAAATAATCTATGTCTTTTGATAATGATTTGGGTTGAATTTAATGGAAATTATTTGAGTTGACAATTTTTTTGTCTTCGAATTTTAGAATGCGTCATGTATGTTCGACCCCCTTAAAGCTATAATGTAGATGAATAAAAAAAAAAAAAAAATGGTTTGTCTATTATTTCCATGCAGTCTCTGATATATTATATATGATTATTGACAGTTCTGTAGCTGTCAGTCAGAAGATCTGCACATCTGCTATCAGCTGCAGGCTGGATATTCTAAAAATAATCTGCTTTCTACTTCATCATATGAACAAAACCCACATGACATCAGTACAATACACTGCTATAACAACTCGATTATGATTAGAAGTAAGAAATATGAAGAAGATAATGTGTATTTTGTCAAGTTTATCATTCTGTGTTTAGGCGCTAATGCTAACAGCTAAAGATATACGTAGCCAGAATCACATGACATGATCTTGGAAAATTTTAAAATAACTCAGAGTTTTAAAGTTATCATCTTCAAAATTTAAATAGAACATTATCAGACTTGTGGCTTTAGTTCCATTGTGTTCCTATACCTAAAGAAGGTGAGTATCATATTTAAATTAATATGTTATGGAATTAAAAAATTTGGTTTACATGCAAATCCTAACTGCAGTGATTCAGTCAGGGGAGTTGAAAAGTGCAATCCCAAGAAATGTATGTGCTGTCTGTTCAAAGCACATACTTGTGTTTTAAGAGCAAAGATGTTGTAAAACTACCCCTGCAATATCATAGAGGCTGTATTTTTTGAAGACTTCAAGGATCACTTGTGCAGTGGTAATACATGTTGCATATCGGCATCCTGTAGCTGCTAATCAATCATGTGTTCAGACAGATTTTAGTCACAGCCATGACTAACATATGTGATAAGACCCAAATTTCAGTTTGCTGGACCCCATGAAGGTTGTTCCACATGCCTGTTTATTGATATTTTATGTTGTTTATGTAAAATAAAAGGGGAAAAAAAAGACTATAAATTGGACCTGCTCCCTAAGGCAAGTGACCGCTGCTTCATTGTTATTCATTTCTGTCCATCTGTCATGTAGTTTCATGGTTTTAGGAACTACTACAAGGAGCCTAACAACAAGAATTTGAGGGTATTATTTCCAAACAGCACTGAAAATATGAATCCATTCCTAGATCTTATAGCTTTAATTTTGTGTTAATATTTCAAACAAGCCTTGAAAACATTTTTGTTTTGTCTGTCTCACGCTTCCTTCGAAAATGGAAAGGAAATCACCCTCAGTATAAAAACAGCTGAAGCTGTGTGGAAGGTGTTGTTTAATATTTCAGAGACCTTGCTTACATGGACACTGGATAGCGGTTCCAGTGAAAATATACTGTTTTACCTTTCCTTTACTGAGGACTGGTTGTCTAAATGCCTTTACTTTTCTTAGAAAGACTGACATCTTTGTACTCAGTCATACTCTTATAAACTCATATGGCATACTAATTTACAGTCAAAGCCAGGAACTCCTGTTAAAACTTGAGCAAAAAACAGTAGCATAGCAGCGCTAGTTTTGTACTTCCATCGAATGCTAGAAAATGGTTTCTCAGCAACATAGTTGTAGATTGTTTACAAACTGACAAGGAAACTAAATGGTCATATCGCAGTCTCGCTTAAAATAACAGCAAAACGTAATATATATGGCGACAGCCAATTAATTTTTGTTTAATATCAGGAGCAAGTCCAAAGGGCTTAAACATGTATCCAGTTAAAAAAAAAACACACACACAGACATAGGAGTTATTCAACAAGACTTTCTCTCTTTTTTAAGTCAAGCCAGAGGTGAGCAACAAAGACTCTTTGTGACAAAGTCTAATTCGCCATTAACACAAGCTACTTTCGCAAGTCAGGATTTTCTATTGTAGTTGCAACACAAAGGAATAGATGCAAAACTGCAAGCTTAATACTTTCTCAGCTATCACCATGTTCTCAAGCGCCACATTCATGTAAATCACACCTAATTTTAGTTGCTGGTCTGGTCCACAAGGAAGCAAGTAGGTGAACGTTTTATTTTTAATCTCATTTGACAATTAATTTTTGTTTTATTCCCAGATAAACAAATATACTGTTGGGCTTAAAAGTCTGAGATCACTAGAGAAAATGTTTTTGCATAGTTCTAGACTGATAGAATTAGAAATGATTTTGTCAAATATGTGAGTGAAAATTTTAATTGCAAAATTTTTGATATTCCCCCTTTTGCTTTAATTAATTTAATGTGGCATGGACTGTGGATTTGTGCAAAATCTGATGATCCATGTTGCCAAGCATGGTTAAAGAATGTTCTAAAGACCATCTTGTTTGCTTCAATGAAAGCAAGAAATCTTTCGTACAAGAAGTTGTAAAACAGATCTCTAATAATACAAAGTATGCGCTGCACTCTCCACCATACATATTTCCCCATAAGTGATTCTTGATTTTTTATATCACGCTTTGCCTATCCTGTGTCATGATTGATGCACGATGCTCCCAGCCAAGTGCTCTTTGATTTTAAGACCACATACCTGAGTTATGAATGTTGCATAAGTTGTGTGGAAGCTAAATATGAAATTCAGGCACAGAAAACTGCCAGTTGTGGGAACCTCTTGTGCATTTAACATTAATCCTCTATTTGTGGGGAAACTCCAAGGGATGAGTGATGGAGTGAAGAAAAGACATTAGTGAAGGAGCTTTTTAAAGACACTGTGAAATTGCTTTATACAGTAAGTGTGGTTTTCTGTTCCGTGTTGGTGTATATCCTATTGAAACCAGAAGTTTGGGCAGGATATTTTGAAGGGCTAGTCAATAGTCAATAGGCTTTAGTTTCGTAACAGCCTTAAACCACAGTTTTCTACTTGCTGGTCAATTTCAGGGGCAGGACATTCTCATTCTAGAGAGCATCTGATTGGTAAATAATATTTTGTAGTGCAGGATGAGTCATAAATATTTTTGGTCTGTTGAAGAGAAAGACTGTGTCTTTTAACAGCACACTAGCATATAGATAAATTCAAAGCTAACACACATTGTTTGAAAGCCACAATAGGCCTACTTTCATTTTTAAAGAACACATGCATCTATGTTAATTTATCTGTCTCTTTCTTCCCCTCATTCACCACAACCATTCTTGACAAACATTACTTGGGAAAAGCATTGACTAAAGGATAAAAAATAAATAAAAATAAATCCATCTGGTTGGTGCCATGTACATGGGGAGTATCTGAGTTGCTGTGACAGCCCCTCATGCCTCTCTTTATGTTGAGGAGAGATTTATCAATATAACATGTGCTGCGCTGTTGGCTGACAAGCTACGAATCACCCACAGCCCTGAGCCAGATGAGTGGGGCATTCTGGGACAGTGCATCAGGGACTTGGAGGTGTCCCCACCTTCACTGAACTGCTGGAGAAAAAGAAGGACAGAAATAAACAAAGTAGGAAAGGTGAAAGAGAAACAGAAAGGAAGAACTATATAAAAAGTTTTTGTGAGCACCATCTCAGATTCATAATTATGTCAAGAAACTTCATGGTTGTTAACCTTGATCACAGGGTAAAAATCATTATCAAAATGTCACCAGGCTTACTCACTTTTATTCTTTTTACACCTTATACCAGGGGTGCACACACTTTTTTGCATGATGATCTACTTTTAAACGGCCAACTCAATAAGATCTACCAAATAAAAAAAAACACTTTCATTTTTTTTTAAATGCTTGTTGGGACTACTGCATGTATCCCTACATGGAATTAATCTTCTAATTAATAAAAATATATATATGTAATAATGTTCAATGTTGATATCATTCAGTTTTAACACTAAACTCAAAACACCTACAGCACAATAGATTACATTTACCTTATTCTGATGACTTGCACTGAATGGAATCAGACAGTTCTGCATAATCCGGGAAATAGCTGCTGATAGCTAGCCTCAAACACTGCTAGTTTTGCAATTCCGCGCTCTGTTCTCAGAAGCCCTTGGAAGGCGCGAACCTAGTTGTCATGGCAACTGAATAAACACAAATCTCGCCTAGTCAAAATGTACTTGTTGTAGAACGAGTTAGGATGGGCAAGGAGGAAACGAAGACGTAAAGTTATTTTTCTAAGCAGACTTTTAATGGCCACAGCAGTGTTCACAAATTTAATATTTTTACAGCATTCAACAAACATGCAGGACCTCTGTACATGCCAACACTAGACTGACTGCTCTTTTTCTCCCCCGTCTGGAGGTTCTGTGGCCGTTTTTATGCCGCTCTCCCCATGCTCACTGAAATTAGAGACATAATTTGGCTCAGGTGCAAGCGCCCTTACCGCTTTCTCCCCCGGACGGGCGCTTGACCACGCCCACGCTGCCACACTCGTCAAGTGCAAGTCAGACAGAAACTAAAAGAAGGAAATACATTATATATATATTTTTTATTAAAAGTTTGTGCGATCTACCAGCATTGCCTTTGCTATCGACTGGTAGATCGCGATCGACGTATTGAGCACCCCTGCCTTATACACTAAAAATCATAGAAACACACATAAATACAACAACAATTTTCTCCCCCATGATACTGTCAAATTTAAAGGCTGCAAAAACCTCTCATTCTTTCTGACATTAGACAGATTATTTCATATGAACACATAGCTATTAGGTATTCTGAAATTTGGCCTGCCCAGTTAAGATGATATAGTAAGGAGAATGTTGGACAGATAATATTAGTCCTACACACATTTTCAAGAAGATTACCTGATAATTTTAGTCTGATATTACTAGTTTCAGCTACACATTTCAGAACAAATTGTTTTGGGAACCCATAACAATGTATTGCAGCCTTTTTTTAAGGGTTCGAAAGTGCAGCACAGCATTGTATAGGAGTCTTGAAGGCACAGCAGCACAATACATCCCAATTATTTCTAAGGGTCAGAGAAGGGGTGGAAAATTGTCATAAAATACTAAATTATGACTGATATAAATGGACCTCAGGGGATAAAAAAATGAATGCAATGATCCCTTTAAGATTTCATTACAGAAAGCATATCAGGACCACTCTCAGTAGCTTACAAGATACAGTAGGAGTCATGAGTAACTGAACTTTACAAGCTGGTAAATTGACTTGAACAGGAGTCATGAGGGACACACTGAGTCCCACATTCCCTCTGACACTGTCTGCCTGGAGAACTGCATTAGCACCCATTTTTAGCTTCTCTCAGCTTGAGTGGAATCCTCACACAATACTGTCTCGCCTATGTCCAGACAAATTCAGATGAGACAAGGCTGAAACAATTAGAGTGTATGAGTAGACAGACAACATTTGGTTCCAGATGTAAACCCATAATCCCTCACGTAAAACTCTACTGGCTTGTAAGATAGCATTTAGTGTTGCAATGGCAGATCTGGGACAATTTCTGGTGGCTATCTTTAAAAAAAAAAAAAAGAAGAAGCCCAACAACAGCTTAAACTAGCATAAAAACACGATTATACACAAAACTATGACCACCTTTCCCCCTGTGGTGCTACTAAAACTCTGGTCCCATGGAAACCAATAAGTAATCGCATTAACATAAACAATGGTGAATGTTATTCAGTGATTTCATTTTTGTGCTATAATTAAATTTTTACTCGACAGTTAAAAAATAAATAAAAAAACTTGGTTTTGATACCACTCTGTGGCCGGCTCTCTGGAAACTGGAGCTCACATGTGTACATACGTTCGTTCAACAGCACTTCCAGATTCAGCCACTGGGGGCAGTGATTAGAACGTTCAACGTACTGTCGCAAAATTCACAGTGTGATCAGTCTAAGCCTAAGCTGGTTGTCTTATTTAGTAAAGCTGGACTCTCAGCATGGTCAAGCTGGTGTTCAGCTGATCTCCAAACCAGACCAGTCTGCGCTTGCAGGGAAACCTACTCCTCATTCATTTATTAATGGGCAGATGATAGATGATCTTTGATCCTGTGCTAAAAAAACAATAATAATAGTGCCAAGACAACCCAGAAATGCAATGATCTCAAGTCCACAAGTCGAAAGAAGTTACATTTAAATTTTTAAGATGATCTAACAAAAAATGAGGTTCCTGCAAGCTTTTTTCTCTGAAAATCACTGCCGGTATACAGAGTAAAATTAAGGCTCCGCCTTTCAAGACGACACAAAATCTGACTAAACTGCTCAGCTATAATGAATAAAACTATGTCATATTTTTAAAAATAGACTTTGGAAACACACTCATTTTGTTTATGAGACTCTAATATATAAGATCATATACAGTTTTAAAACATGAATGCTGCTCAGATTGCATAGTTTGTTGAA
Organism: Xyrauchen texanus; assembly: GCF_025860055.1. Taxonomy (NCBI): domain Eukaryota; kingdom Metazoa; phylum Chordata; class Actinopteri; order Cypriniformes; family Catostomidae; genus Xyrauchen; species Xyrauchen texanus. Next base: position 13,321,937 of record NC_068307.1, read on the forward strand.
GAACGACGACGAAGGGTAATTCTTTCAGGCGGGATCTCATGTAAACATTGGAGAATATATCAGTATTCACTTTTATGGACAAAAAGTGCTATTGGATGTTTTTCAATGAATGCTTGTCATGGACAATTGACCCAAGTGTGGCGAACTGGATTCATCTGGCGATCGCGTTTTCATAACAAAGGTATGAAGTCCCGTTTTGATTATTGCATGTTTTAATTTGTACTCCTGGCACAAATAACTAAATTGCTGTTTCTGGAGCATTGCTATCGTGAAACAGAGATTGGATATCAATGTTGAACCCTTAGACCTTTGACAAGATGTATAATTTGTTAACATTCATTACAATTATAGACGGTAAATTATATATTAAACGTAAGCAGAGTGACGTCACCAACGCATGTGGGGAAATGCATATCAACAGGTTAAAAGCAGTGCAGAACTCTCTTTTTAGATCTGGCACTGCCCACGTAATGATTCAAATTGCTGGTTATCATTAGCTGACGGTTCAAAAGATAAGTGGCATTGGGTTCAATATGTAAATTATTTGAATTTTGAGTTGAGGGTCGACAGACCCTGCACAGGAGAATTCCAATGGTCAGCCGCAGTGGTCCCTCATCAGCCATGAATTGTGTGTTTTGCCATTTTGGTGATAGTTAATACTTGACATGCCTGTGTGGTAATTAAACTGTGCTCTACAGAGGCTGCAAACTACATGATTTCTCTCACAAGTCCCATTTTTGTTTGTTTTATACAACAAATAGTGTCAAATAGTACACTTGATCACTGACACAGCATCGCTGTTTGTTTGTTTCTGGTGTGTGCATCAGTGTAATGTCCCCTGACACATTGCAAAGGTTCTGCCTTACTCCAACCAGTGTTCAGAACTCGCACAGAGCTGATTAAAATGTAAGAATCTAATGTCAAATTGGTAAATGAGTTAATTGTGTTTAAACATTTTAAATGAATCACACGCTTTAACGTTTTAATTATGACAGCTTTGTCCTTGTGGTTGCAAGAAGCCTTAAAGTGAAGGTGAAAAAACAGTCCTGCTGAAAGTGAACTGGCTAACAGTTAGCATAAACAATAAATACTGTGAATCGCAAGACATTTAGTGAGTCGCTGCACTGATAGTGTGAATTGCTATGAGCTAAAATGCTTTGCTCTTTAATAAAGGTTAAAATTATGAGTTTATTCAGTTGTTATTTTGGAATTACATTATTAACATATTATTTTCCTCAGAGTTCATGCAAGCCTTTTTTAGGCAAAGAATATTGGATACTTTTAAATCAAGTAGCCAATTGAGACAATTCCAGAACGTATCCTCTTGATCCTCTCAGGAAGTGCAGGTACATGTGTAAACTCGAAACATACCTCACAGATCATTGTTTGGTCTAGTTGATGAGAACCCATTGACTTGAATAAAGAACCTACACAAATCAAAATCCTCAGAGTCTTTGACAAAACTCATCAGCTGACCTCCATGTTCTGGGACAGCAGAGGAACTCAGTCATATTATGGGAAGTGACTCTGGAGCTGCCCTCTAGAAAGAGTGTGATTGGATCGTTGTGGCATGGAGCCACTTCTTGCTGGTGGAAGAGAAGTAATTTGTCAGTGGTCCTGAACACTTTGTCTCTCTGTCCACTGTTGGAGTCCTGAAAGGTCATCACGGCTGCATGGACATTGCACTTGGGAAGAGCCATTAAGAATTTACTTTGACTCAGTTGGCTTGAAACAAATAAACAAACAAACGGCTGGTGTGTCCAACTCTAATGTCTTTTTCAACCCTTCTTTTTCTTCTTTGGTGTGCTATAAAAAAAATAAACGTTGCTCGTTTGGAGCATTATCAATGTGACAGTCACATTTAGATATGTGTGTACACGTAGTCCACTGAGATTTCTCAGCAAAAACAATTTGACATTGCCTGCATATGGAAATCGGCCTCAATTAAGAATTGATGCCTAGAGCTTTATTCAAACAACATTTTGCACTTCATTATAAAGTATTTTGTGTTCCTTGCCTTTAAAAAGTCTTGCATGCACCCTGAGGGGGAAAAAAAGTATGTAACTCGTAACATGTCACTCCAAAACAACAAATGAATCAACTCACAATTATAACCTTAATTAAAGATTCTCTCTTTGGCTCTCAGTTTTGTGAACAGCAAACAGGTAATGAGTCTGTCACTTATTCAAAGAAAAGCAGAGGGAGACTCACAACAATGCATCATCTTTAAAGAAAGGCAATAATAAAGCCCTATACTAATGGGAACTGAAGACAAATTCAACTATTTTTTTCTAGATAATGGAAATTGAAATAGCTGGTGGCGTAATCTTAATTCAGCTAAACGTGATAACACTACAGAGTTTCTGTAGCTCAACTGGTAGAGCATGATGCTACTTATACCAAAGTAAATTAGTTGATTCCTAGAAAATGAACAGAGAGGAAATATTTATACCTTTAATGCACTGTGACTTGCTTTGGAAACACAATAAATGTAAATGTATTAGTGGTTCCACGTTTAAGTGTATAGTACGAGAAAATAGCAGCCTCTTAGTGAAACTGGGTACAACAGTGCTCAACATTATCTGAGCACTCCTCAGGCTAGTACTTCAGTTTGCCTCTGGGGAATTAATTTAGAGGTAAGAGTTAAGCTCCTAGAACTAGACAAGGAAACAGATGACTGATTGACACGGTAGAGTGCATACATACATAGAGTATAACTAAATGCAAATCTAAAAACTCCACATCTGTAAGTAGACCCAGAAGCTCTGACCTCCCCCTTTTGTATCTCTCACAGGTGTATGAAAGCACATAGGAATTCCTTATAAACTGCCAAAGCAAAACATTTCACCCATGTCCTGAGGGGTGATCCGTACCGCACAGGCCATATTAATCCAGGTGCCTGGCCTCTGGTCCTCTGTGTCTCTCAAATCCCTTTAAACCCCGCAATGCACCTGTGCATGCAACAACAGCATTTCATTTTTGACACAACAACTTTCTTAAAAACTGAAATCTTATTTCACTTATTTTCAGTTCACAATTCCAGTTTTAAACATTCTGCTACAGAATCCCAACTCTGAACCTAATCATAAGTTAAGTAAAAATTGAATTTTAGAGTGAAAAATAAGATCCATATCTTTGGGTTGCTCATGCAATACATTACAGCAGTGTATATTACTCTATGGGTCGTGACCCAAATTGGGTCACATAGCTATACACGTTGGGTCATGATGCATTTTAATAGTAGTGTCAATATTTCCTTAGTAGGTGTAACGGAAATTGCTTAGAGCAAATACATTCTGTTCAGAGCACTCTTCCATGCTGTTGCGCTGGCCGGGACGGTCTTTCTGCTTTTTTCCAAAATATAATTTGAGAGGCAGGCTCTCTTTCTTCGCAACATTAGATGAGGTGGTGGTTCTGTCGTCAACAGGTTACTCAGGTCGACATTTTTAATGACACTGCGGTTTACATGTACACTAGCCAAACAGAAAAATTACAAATTCCATGATTAATATGTTTGTCTTTTTTTTATATAAAGGATCAGAAATGGGAGGAGCGCCAACATTGTGTTTTAAAGGTAAGTTCAAATAAGTCGCTCATAATAAGCTGATATGTATGGAGGACTAAACATGAAAAAATAATAAATAAATACATAAAAAAATAAATGTAATAATAAGAAAATAAATAAAGGATAAATGTATTGATAAAACAAATATAATTTGTTTTTAATTAAAGTTATTCCTGAATTTATTTTTGTATGACTTTTTTTTCCTTTATTTATTATTTTCTCTTTTTATTTATTATTTTCTCTTTTTATTTTTATTCATTAAAACATTTTTATTCTTTGATTTGTTTTTTTTTTTTTATTATTTATTTATGCATTCATTTATTTTTATATTTATTTATTCCCACATGTATTTATTTTGTATTTATTCTTACATTTCTGTCTCTTGTATGATAATGATGTGGGCGTGTCCTGCTTACCATTGGCTTATTGTAGATTGAAGCGTGTGCTCGATTACTCTTGACTTGTTTTGATGTGACGTCAGGTCATAGCCATATCGCGTGTAAACTAAAGCTATTTGTGGAGCTAAAAACATAAGAGCTTCAGTCAAGCCAAGATGTATTGGTTATACTACAATCACAAAATAAATGGGGAGCTGTTTCTTCAACAAAACCACAAAATGAGCAAGTTTCATAAATGATATGATTTAACCTTGTCCTTTTCTTTTTTTTCTGTGTATATAACTTCATATTTTGATGTCTGCACATCCATAATATTGTTTTCTGTTGTTATGATTGTTCATTGTAAAAGATACAACCATGCTTCATTTCCCTGATCGTTTATGCATGTATATAAATCTATAGCTGACGCTTCACATATATCTAGAGAGTTGCGCGACATGCTAATGAAGTGGATAATCACGCATCAAATAACTGTTTCATTTAGAGTAGAGGTGCTTATTGATGTTTTAGGAGAGCTGTATGCCGGTATGAATGTAGAAGCACATCCTGGATTGTTAAACTCTCTGCAAAACGAGTCAAAAGGTGCTAAGGTGGGACGTCCATCTGCTTCCGATAAGTACTATTGAGCTCTCGATCAATGACGCTCTGGAGCTCCGCAAGGACCGCCTCCCTCATTTACATGTTGCACACAGAAAAGTAAAAATAAATACATGTATAAATAAATAAATATATATGGGAATATATAAATATTGAAATAAATATATGTGGGAATAAATAAATATGCAAAATAAATTAACACATAAATAAAAAAAATATGCAAAATAAATTAATAAATAATTAAAAGCTAAAAAGAATAAAAATAAAGTTAAAAATAAATATAGAAAATAATAAAGGAATAAAATCATACAATAATAAATTCAGGAATAAATTTAATTAAAAACTAATTATATTTGTTTTATCAAGACATTTATTCCTTTATTTATTTTTGTATTATTACATTTATTCATTTATTATTTATGCATGTTTAGTTATCCATAGATATGCTCATGCAGCACCCACATCTTAAGAGAAAGCCATGAAATGTCTGTCAGAACAAGACAAAACACCGTCAAGTTAGGAAAATAGTTAGGCATTGAGCATAAGCAGATATGCACTTAATTTTTGTTTGCATGTTCAAATATTACTTTTAATTAAAATGTTGTTTTTAATCTGAATGTATAATAATGATTTCTTTGATAGTCTGTCTATATCAAAATGGTTTCAGACTTTAAAAAAAAGTGTATAAATTATCTGTTATAGCAAATAGCATATTGTGGGTCCCAAGTAAACACAAAATGTATAATTTGGGTCCTGGGCCAAGAAAGTTTAAGAACCCCTGCACTACAGGTAAAGGTGACCATGACTAAAATGATGCGATAATGTCTTATGGGTTTGGCATTTTGTCGGTAATTTGGCAGTATGGGGTTGATTTTTGGCTTTTTTACTGATTTTGATTTTACAGCATGTTTATTTCCTGTGTGATCATGCTAGGAATCGTCCATTTATCAAGTGTAATCACTGAAAAAAATCTTGTAGCGGTGACATATTCAGAGCAGCACTATTTTCTAGAGCAGCATATGGCAATGTGCACCTCTCTCAGATGAGCACACCATACCTGCTCTCCATTCGAGTAAAATAAAATGCAGCCACCTATTTCTAATATATATCCACTTATATGCAGTAGCAGCTATTCTTGGTTTTGTACAATTTGTGTATGCAGTTTTGTTTGAATTATTTTATTTTTTTATAATAATCTCAACTGATCAAGACAACCCATATAATTGTTAGTGATATCTGTATATTTATCCATATATCTGTTCATTTCATTTTTCTTTGAACATCTACATTATTATTTTTGTTTGTTTGTTTATGTATATACAGTATGTATGGTGTTGGCACAAAAGGATTTAAACCTAGTTAATTATGCTTTTAGGAGGATGGATGGGTTTGCTTTGATTTGCTTTGGGCACCAGATTTTAGAGTTCCCCTCCTCAAAGATTACAATTTTAGGATTATCCCTTCAGAATACTCTGTTTAGGTCAATGGTGTGAGTCAGTAATAAGCCTCCAACCACCTCAACTAATTTATCACATGCTAATCACATTATACAGGTTGACATAAAACTCAAAACAATACCTTTAACGATATTAGTCTGTCGCAGTGTTGATGCTCTCTGATGTTCAACTCGGATATTCTGATTGATATAACAAAGATAATTAAACATTAACAATGATAATCCTAAATTTCCTGCTGAATGCTGTCCTGTACATTGGGTGGGTGAATGTAGAAGTCCATCAGCTAAAATAAAAGTTTAGTCCAAGTTTTGGACTATGTATCTGGGATGAATTTGATCTCTTTGTACATGATTTAAAAAAGAGAAACATCTATTGTGGTGTGGCATGCCAATATGCTCATAAAAACACAGGCGGATAGGATATTCTCAAAAATAGACACATAATTTTCCTAATAACCATTGGGTTCAATTCTATTGTGTTTAGCCAGAGAAACAAACTAATTTCCCCTCCAACCACAGAGTCTGTTGACAATAGGGTCAAAAGATTCAATTAACCCCCAACGAAGAGGAAACTATTGCACAGAGATGTATTGTTGGAAGTGTGAAAAGAAGAACACACACACGTGCTTTACAAAAGTAAATTGAGCTCTGTTGATGCTTTTATTTTGAAGAGAAGCTATTCAGGGTAGGAGATAGAAGCACATGCTGTATGTCACTAAGGAAGTAATTGATGGATTTTGATAAAGGATTGAGAGAAGATCAGTGAAGATTTTGTGAGGTGGCAACCCCGTTAGATTCACATGAAACAAACTGCAAGCAACTATATCTCATTTAACGTGTTCTCTCTATTTAATACACTCAGCTGTTCACACTCTAAAAGTGCATTAATTAAGCTTTCAGATCGAAATGAACTTTAAAAACTTTTAATTTTAAGTCTGCCCTTGAAGGAAAAAAAAAATCCTCAGGGATCTTCTGAATTGTTCAAGACTTTTAGGGTCGATCTATATCATTCTACTGTGTGTGTGTGTATATATATATATATATATATATATATATATATATATATATATATATACAGATTTTGCTCTTATGGAAAGAATTTGTTACTTTTATTCACCAAAGTGGCATTCGACTGATCACAATGTACAGTCAGGACATTAATAATGTGAAAATTACTATTACAATTTGAAAAAAAAAAAAGAAAAGTAAACAACTTCAAAGAGTTATCATCAAAAAATGCTCCATGTGCAGGAATCAAGATCATTGGCATTCTAGCTGTTAGTTTGTCCAGATACTCAGGTGACATTTCCCCCCACGTTTCCTGTGCACTTGTCGGACACTTCTCATGCACCTTACATTCTAGCTGATCCCACAAAAGCTCAATGGGGTTAAGATCCATAACACAATTTTCCAATTATCTGCTGTCCTATGTCTGTGTTTCTTTGCCCACTCTAACATTTTCTTTTAGTTTTTCTGTTTCAGAAGTCACATTTTCTTTGCATTTCTTCCCAACCCCTTCTGTTAGTTGTCTGCATGTCGGGTGTTTGGTTGCCTTCCAGTTCACTGCGTGTCATCTGCCTTTCCACGTATAATACCTCGTCTTTGCCTTGTCTAACACCCTACTCTGCAGGCCGTCATTCTGCACCTCACTAAGCTTCAACGGTGGATTCCACAAATATATTCCTGATCATTTGGATCTGTTTGTCTCGCTATTGTTCATTACAGAACAATCTAGCCAAGTATGGACCCAGTAGAGGTATCCACTCTTTGCTCCGCCCTCCCTCAGCAGGGAGCCTTGCTGGGACGTCAGCAGGATCAAATCTCCAGGTATTTCCGGGCTCTGGAGATGACCGCCTCGCAGCTCGCTGAGCTCACCTCTGTTGTGCAGCAGCTCGGCCTATCTCTCAATGCTGTCCCCTCACAGGAAGCATCCTTACCGGCTCCGGCGGTTTCCCTGGCTTCTGGATGCTATGAAGCCTGCATTCCCCCCAGCCCCGTATTCAGGTAAGGCTGAATGCTGTAGCGCATTCCTTTTGCAAGGATCCTTTTACTTACGTTACAGCCCTCAACTTTCACATTGGATATGATGAAGGTGGCTTGTGTAATCACGCTCCTCACCGGAAGGGCTGGTGAATGGGGCACTGCCAAGTAGGTCAACAGACATCCCTGTTGGGCATCCTATCACGCCTTTTCCACAGAACTCCACCAATTGATAACTCGGCTCAAGGTCGGGAGGCAGTGAGGGTCTTATTTGGACTGTCTCAAAGAGATTGACAAGTCTCAGATTATGCGATTGCATTTTTCACCCTGGCTGCTTCTTTTGAGTAGAATTACTATGCCATATGGGATTGATTTCTGCATGGCTTTCCGACAACATCCTGGATGAGATTTGACTCCACGCTTCGATGACATGGTCTGGCTATCCGATTTGATCAATTCCTGACCCTACACCATCAACGCCACTTTCCACCTACCTGGGCGGCTGATCCTCCTACTCGGTCTACTTCTTCATCCAACTCACCAGTATCACAGCCCAACACTGAGCCAATGCAAGTCGGAAGAAACCAAATCTCAGCGTAGGGAGAAAAAGCGACGTCTCGTTAATGGACTATGTATTCATTGTGCTCGTTCTGATCATCTCTCTGCTTCCTGTCTGGTAAAAGACATGCCCTCACCTGTAACACATTTCCTACTGATGAGCAAACACCACTGGACAAAACCCCTGGACATAGGACACTTCTCCCAGCCAGGCTGCAGTATGGATCTGTGTGTCACACGGTTTCTACCTTGGTTGATTCCAGAGCTGAAGGGAACTTTATGGATTTCGACCTGGCTTCTAATTGGCTGCTTCCTATGGTCCAGCTGGATAAACCCATCACCGCCCACACCCTCAGTGGCACGCTGCTGTCCATCATCACTCAAATTACAAAGCCAGTCACTTTTGTCTCTGTCCTTCTATCTGATCCAATCTTCATCAGCACCGGTAGTGTTGATGCATCCTTGGTTGGTAATGCACAACCCACATATAGACTGGTCAACCAATAATATTCTTGCTTGGAGTCCTTTATTGTTTTAACTCTACTGTTTCCCCTGTCCAGTATTGTGTTTCGTTGCAGGTTGAACTGGTGCTTATCCAGAGTACCGTTGACATACCATGACTTGAGGATGGTGTTCAGCCTGTCCCACGTCATGACCCTTCCCCCTCATCGCCCATACGATGCCTCTGGGACAGCTGTATTCGCTCTCTTCTACAGAGAGGGACACCATGAACAGGTATATCAATGATTCTTTTTCGCTGACAGGGGTGGGGTTTCTTCTTCATGCTGAAGAAGGATGGCTCGCTTAGACCCTGTATAGGTAATCTGGGGCTGAATGAAATCACGGTGAAGAATCGCTATCCTTTGCCATTGATGTCCTCTGCTTTCAAACTTTTGCAGGGAGTGTCCGTCTTTACGAAGTTGGATTTACGCTTATCACCTTGTCTGGATTAGGAAGGGGGATTAGTGGAAGAAGGCTTTTAAACACCCATAAGGGGGACTTTGAATATTTGGTTATGCCTTTCGGATTGGTCAGCGCCACGCCATCTTCAAGGGGCTAATAAATGACGTGCTTAGAGACACAATCGATTGTTTATATATGATTTTGATGATATTCTGTTTTTCTCCTAGAATATCCAGGACCATGTTCAGCACGTCTGGCAGGTGCATCAACGACTGCTAGAGAATTAGCTGTCCGTCAAGGTGGAGAAGTGCGCTTTCATTGCACAGTTTGTTCCATTCCTGGAGTTCATAGTTTCATCCGAGGGAGTGTGCATGGACCCGGCTAAGGTTAGAGCCATCTCCGATTGGCCAACCCCAGATTCCCGCAAGGCATTGCAGAGGTTTTTGGGGTTTGCACATTTTTATTGGAGGTTTATTAGGAACTAGAGCCAACTCGCTGCACCCCTGACGGATCTCCACATGCACTGATTTTTGCTGGTCCCCACAAGCTGAGGTCATGTTTTCTAAATTAAAGGAGCAGTTTTATACCACACCCATCCTCGTAATTCCCGATCGTGCAAGTCAGTTTGTGGTGGAGGTGGATGCATCTGAGGTTGGTGTCGGAGAGGTCCTGTTGCAGCGCTCTTCCTTGGATGGAGAGATGCATCTATGCACATTTTTCCCACACTGCCTAACACCAGCTGAACAGAATTACGATGTTGGCATGTCATTGGTTAGATGGTTCAGGGGTACCTTTCGTGTACTGGACAGATCATAAGAATATTCATAGCACCAATTGCCTCCACCACCCCACCAGATACCATTCTATTCTACCCTCCACTCGCATGGTGGGCATGGTATTCTGGGAGGTGGAGTCTAAAGTCTGTGCTGCGCTATGAAACAACATGCCCCCAACTGCGTGCCCAGCACACTCACGTCCTACAGTGGGGTCACTCATACAATATTACTTGTCATCCAGGGCTGACTCGCACGCAGACGCTATTAGACAGTGATTCTGGTGACCATCACTAGCGCAGAACTTATGTCAATTAGAAGGAGCTTGCCCCATTTGTGCGACTAGTAAGACGTCCTGTGAACCCCCAGCCAGGCTCATCCAACCGCTGCCTTTCCCTTTGAGACCCTGATCTCACATAGCCATGGATTTTGTAACTGGTCTTGCCCCCTCCCATGGCAACACAGTCGTTTTGACTGTAGTGGACTGGCTCTTGAAGGCCCCCAATTTGTGTCATGTTTTTGGACAGAATTATGTCGACAGCTGGGGGCTACGATGAGTTTGTCCTCTGGAATTCATACCCAGCTAAATTGACAACAGAGTGGGTGAATCAGGAGCTGGACATACACGGTCAGGAGACTGATCGATGTCAGGTGGAGGGGCAGAGGGTTCCAGTACCTTGTTGACTGGGAGGGTTATGGACCTGAGGAGAGATGTTCGATGTTCTCATAGATCAGTTTCACCTCCGGCAAGGTAATTCTGGCAGGGACACAAGGAGGCGTTCTTTACCTCATTAAGCTCAACTGAGGATTTCACGAATCTATTCCTGACTTCCAAAATGCACACACTGAACACACTCTTCATGGACTGACCCGGGCACGCATGCTTCACTGTCATCTCTCCCCGCTGCTGCAGCCGATGCCAGGATCCTTGAAATCCACATGACTGCTCACATTTATTGTAAATAGATCCTTTGAACTGTTCCTCTGCATTTGGGTCTGTTTATCTTGCTATAGCTTGTTACAAAAGACAGCATAAAAGTAGTCCATAAGACTTGTGTACTACATTAAAAGTTTTCTGGGCCATACAGCAGCTTTGTGTTGTATTGCTTCTTCTCCCAAGCAATCAGACTTTTGAACTCTTGATTGCTCATGGTACATATACCAGCACCGCACTTTATTAGCCTCAGACTGGACCAACATTTTATACTTCACCGAATAACACACTGGCAACTGACTATCAACTGACAGCTGAATGTCAACACAACACTTCATATTTATTTCCACTGATTACATGAGGGGGGGGGGGGGTATATTGTATATAGTCTTCTTATTTTGTGTATACTGTATATTTTATATATATTTTTTGTATACAGTCTTCTTATTTTGTGTGTACTGTATATTGTATATTATTAGGTGTATACTGTATATTGTGCTGTGTAACAGATGTGTAAACTGTGTTAATGTGTAAATCAGATGTTTGTTGTAATTGTCATTGTAACACAGTTAAAGGATGGGAAAGGAGGAGGCGAGAACCGGCTTGTCAACATAAATTATATTTTAATGAGAAACTTAAACTCAAAAACACATAAACAAACACACATGACGGACATGTCCGTAATTCTCTCTCTCTCGAACCATCGTCACCGGCCGCCTTTATCCCTCACGCACCTCATCAGGCTGATTGGGGACCGGGCGCCCGATATTCCAACCGGCCCTGCCCCCCTCCGCTCCACACTGTATTCGCTCTCTTCTACAGAGAGGGACACCATGAACAGGTATATCAATGATTCTTTTTCGCTGACAGGGGTGGGGTTTCTTCTTCATGCTGAAGAAGGATGGCTCGCTTAGACCCTGTATAGGTAATCGGGGGCTGAATGAAATCACGGTGAAGAATCGCTATCCTTTGCCATTGATGTCCTCTGCTTTCAAACTTTTGCAGGGAGTGTCCGTCTTTACGAAGTTGGATTTACGCTTATCACCTTGTCTGGATTAGGAAGGGGGATTAGTGGAAGAAGGCTTTTAAACACCCATAAGGGGGACTTTGAATATTTGGTTATGCCTTTCGGATTGGTCAGCGCCACGCCATCTTCAAGGGGCTAATAAATGACGTGCTTAGAGACACAATCGATTGTTTATATATGATTTTGATGATATTCTGTTTTTCTCCTAGAATATCCAGGACCATGTTCAGCACGTCTGGCAGGTGCATCAACGACTGCTAGAGAATTAGCTGTCCGTCAAGGTGGAGAAGTGCGCTTTCATTGCACAGTTTGTTCCATTCCTGGAGTTCATAGTTTCATCCGAGGGAGTGTGCATGGACCCGGCTAAGGTTAGAGCCATCTCCGATTGGCCAACCCCAGATTCCCGCAAGGCATTGCAGAGGTTTTTGGGGTTTGCACATTTTTATTGGAGGTTTATTAGGAACTAGAGCCAACTCGCTGCACCCCTGACGGATCTCCACATGCACTGATTTTTGCTGGTCCCCACAAGCTGAGGTCATGTTTTCTAAATTAAAGGAGCAGTTTTATACCACACCCATCCTCGTAATTCCCGATCGTGCAAGTCAGTTTGTGGTGGAGGTGGATGCATCTGAGGTTGGTGTCGGAGAGGTCCTGTTGCAGCTCTTCCTTGGATGGAGAGATGCATCTATGCACATTTTTCCCACACTGCCTAACACCAGCTGAACAGAATTACGATGTTGGCATGTCATTGGTTAGATGGTTCAGGGGTACCTTTCGTGTACTGGACAGATCATAAGAATATTCATAGCACCAATTGCCTCCACCACCCCACCAGATACCATTCTATTCTACCCTCCACTCGCATGGTGGGCATGGTATTCTGGGAGGTGGAGTCTAAAGTCTGTGCTGCGCTATGAAACAACATGCCCCCAACTGCGTGCCCAGCACACTCACGTCCTACAGTGGGGTCACTCATACAATATTACTTGTCATCCAGGGCTGACTCGCACGCAGACACTATTAGACAGTGATTCTGGTGACCATCACTAGCTCAGAACTTATGTCAATTAGAAGGAGCTTGCCCCATTTGTGCGACTAGTAAGACGTCCTGTGAACCCCCAGCCAGGCTCATCCAACCGCTGCCTTTCCCTTTGAGACCCTGATCTCACATAGCCATGGATTTTGTAACTGGTCTTGCCCCCTCCCATGGCAACACAGTCGTTTTGACTGTAGTGGACTGGCTCTTGAAGGCCCCCAATTTGTGTCATGTTTTTGGACAGAATTATGTCGACAGCTGGGGGCTACGATGAGTTTGTCCTCTGGAATTCATACCCAGCTAAATTGACAACAGAGTGGGTGAATCAGGAGCTGGACATACACGGTCAGGAGACTGATCGATGTCAGGTGGAGGGGCAGAGGGTTCCAGTACCTTGTTGACTGGGAGGGTTATGGACCTGAGGAGAGATGTTCGATGTTCTCATAGATCAGTTTCACCTCCGGCAAGGTAATTCTGGCAGGGACACAAGGAGGCGTTCTTTACCTCATTAAGCTCAACTGAGGATTTCACGAATCTATTCCTGACTTCCAAAATGCACACACTGAACACACTCTTCATGGACTGACCCGGGCACGCATGCTTCACTGTCATCTCTCCCCGCTGCTGCAGCTGATGCCAGGATCCTTGAAATCCACATGACTGCTCACATTTATTGTAAATAGATCCTTTGAACTGTTCCTCTGCATTTGGGTCTGTTTATCTTGCTATAGCTTGTTACAAAAGACAGCATAAAAGTAGTCCATAAGACTTGTGTACTACATTAAAAGTTTTCTGGGCCATACAGCAGCTTTGTGTTGTATTGCTTCTTCTCCCAAGCAATCAGACTTTTGAACTCTTGATTGCTCACGGTACATATACCAGCACCGCACTTTATTAGCCTCAGACTGGACCAACATTTTATACTTCACCGAATAACACACTGGCAACTGACTATCAACTGACAGCTGAATGTCAACACAACACTTCATATTTATTTCCACTGATTACATGAGGGGGGTGGGGGGTATATTGTATATAGTCTTCTTATTTTGTGTATACTGTATATTTTATATATATTTTTTGTATACAGTCTTCTTATTTTGTGTGTACTGTATATTGTATATTATTAGGTGTATACTGTATATTGTGCTGTGTAACAGATGTGTAAACTGTGTTAATGTGTAAATCAGATGTTTGTTGTAATTGTCATTGTAACACAGTTAAAGGATGGGAAAGGAGGCGAGAACCGGCTTGTCAACATAAATTATATTTTAATGAGAAACTTAAACTCAAAAACACATAAACAAACACACATGACGGACATGTCCGTAATTCTCTCTCTCTCGAACCATCGTCACCGGCCGCCTTTATCCCTCGCGCACCTCATCAGGCTGATTGGGGACCGGGCACCCGATATTCCAACCGGCCCTGCCCCCCTCCGCTCCACACTCCTCCCGGCGTTATCTCAGGCCGGGGTGCCACCGGCATGATGTACACCCCCTCCTATCCCTGGGGCGGGGTGTATCTTGCGTCCCGCGTGGTCATCCCCACCTTCCTCGCCCTGGGAGGAGACAGGAGGGGAAGACAACAACAACAAAACAAAATAGGTGAGGGAAAAGGCCAACACGGTGCGACAGGGAGAGAGAGAGGAGAGAGAGAAAAAGCTCACTCACCGGTTCTCTGATGTACCGTCGCGTGGTCCTCGAACACTCCTCCACAATCAGGCGGACGACAGCTGCTCCACCCCCGGGCGAACCGGAGTGAAACCGTCGACCCCCAGCGGGTAGAACGCGCCTCCGCTTTTCTGGCGGCAAATGGGGACACTCCTCCGCCCCTGGCAGCGGCTCTACCGCTCCGGGCGGTCGGAGAGTTTCTTCCCTCCTCCCCTCGCGGACGGCGGTCTTCCCTCGACCCCTCCGCGTCTCTGGGGACGGCAGGGCACTCCTCCGCCCCCGGCAGCGGCTCCCTCGCTCCAGGCGGTCGGGGTATCCAGTCCCCACTTGCCCCGCGGACGACGGCCGTACCCCGCATCCGGGCGGTCGGGCTACTCCGTCACCCGGCAGATGGCAGCGGGCGCTCCCCTGGGTGGACGGCAGTGTCGAGGACTCTGCGACGGGCATCCCTCCTCCTTCCCGGGTTTCGGCACCAATGTAACACAGTTAAAGGATGGGAAAGGAGGAGGCGAGAACCGGCTTGTCAACATAAATTATATTTTAATGAGAAACTTAAACTCAAAAACACATAAACAAACACACATGACGGACATATCCGTAATTCTCTCTCTCTCGAACCAACATCACCGGCCGCCTTTATCCCTCACGCGCCTCATCAGGCTGATTGGGGACCGGGCGCGCGATATTCCGACCGGCCCCGCCCCCCCTCCGCTCCACAGTCATATTGCTATGTTGCTTGGAACCGCACCCAAGACTTTCACCCACTGTTGCACTTGTGTATAGTTGAGTGACAATAAAGGGATTTGATTAAAGGGGTTTGATATTGACTACTTTTATGGTATTTTAATGATGATTTATTCATATTTATTTTGGACCTTGACAACCGTGGTCAATATAAACAGTTTTTGTATGGAAAAGAGAAGCAAAAAGTGTCTTGAAAAAATATTATGTTAAGATTCCACTGAAAAACTGCTGAAAAAATAAATAAAAAAATCAGAAACAGTGGTAGTATTGTGTTGTATGAATAAAAAAACCCCACATCTTTAAAAAAACAAAAATTATATATTTTTTGTCCTTTATCACATTTATCACATTTAAAGCCTTTATTCCAAGAATTATTGCATTCCACGCCTTTACTGTTTTGACCATATAGGACCATTATTTTTGTGACCTCAACACCCATGGTCACGGCCTTGCCTGAAACAGATGTTTGGTCACAGGGTTGAAGGTCCAGGTGCACACCAAGGGCTTTGGATGACTTCAAATTCAGGTTTTAATATGACATTTCAGGTTTTGGCTTATAAATAAATCATCAGCCCTGGAGAGGTGTACCTGCAGTGGCAGACTAGCTGTTCCGCTCTGCTGTGCCCATCCCAGGAACCTGCTCCACGGTTCTCTTAACTGTCCACATTCATATGCACAAGCACTTTCCTAACTGCTGCGGCTGCCTTTCTGATTGGAGAACAGTTTTCCTTGGGGCACATCTAGCCTTAAGAGCTGGCTGGAGAGTGAGTGTTTGAACCAAAAGCATGCCACAGCGACTACCTTTTATCCACACCCTAAAGATTCTGCTCGGAAAAGCATATTTGTGTCGGCGAGCCGATGAAAGGGCTGGAACAGCTCCAAGATATGAAAAAGCTTGTGGACAATTGAAAGCTGTATTGAAAAAAGGAACAGAATGATTATGCTGTGAGTGTTGAGAACAAGAAAGGGGTAGTTGACAAATGGACAGTTTAAATTGAGAGACCATTGTTATAGCTTTGAGAACTATTAGCAATTGACCTTTGAGTCATTTGATGTTATTTGTATTAAATACATATGTACATTCAAAACACTAATGGATACAACTGTTATGTTAACAAAGCGTAACACCTGTTAGATCCTATAAGATGTTGAGGAGATTATCAATGTATTGCGTAACAGTATTCTAATACGTACAGAATATTAAGCCAAACCAATTTCTTGAGGGGAAATTATTATTATTATTTTTACTGAGGGTGTCACAGTAAAACAAATTATACATTTAGCTAACCAAGGGAAATGCTAAAATGCTAAACAAAACTCATTTGTTTGAGTTCTGGTGTGCTCAGTTAAATGTTTGGCTCAATAGGTCTGGGCAATATCTCTCTGCATTTGAAGCTTGTTGAAGCCAGTCATTGGACATTACACAAGTGGGTGGCACAGGTCTGGCAGGCAGGCAGTGAGCAGACATTTGATCAATCATTCTGTGTCATTACCCAGCATTTCCTGCCCTGTTTAGGACAAGTGCGGCCAGGTCACAAGGAAAAAGGGAGCTAGTACCCACCTCCAGGTCACCTTGAATGAAATGGAAATTAAAAATTCTCACCATGTATCTAGGTATCTGCAGCAAGGCCGATGATTGGCTGCTATGACTGTCAATCTCATCTGTGAAAGCAGACAGGTCTAATTTACATTCAAAGTGACTTATGGGGCTTGTGTTGCCCAGCGAACACAGATGGGGTTCCTTGCACACATTTACTCTCATCTAACACTGTTGGGTAATCACAGAGACTGTTGGAATTACTGGGCCAGAGGTAGCTGACCACTAATCCACCCCTGAGCTTGGGCCAAATAACTGTCAGAATGAGTAGGAAATGCCAGCCTATTTCAGCACTGTATACTGGCATTCCCCACTTAAAGTATGAGCTGGCATTGGTAGCTGAGCACATTTTTCAAAAAAAATATGACAGTTTGTTTTACAATGGAAACATGATCTCAAACAAGATTCCTGTTCAAACCATCTAATGAAACAATGCTGCAAAAACAGCTTGTACCAATATTATTTACACACTCATATTTACACACCAAAAATGCCTATTTGGTGTTTAACATCTTGGCCCACCCAATCCTAATAAGGTAATGAGGAGGAAGGAAGATAGATAGAAACTGATATTCCTAAACACTGGAATAAAACAATGCCATTATTCCAGTCGAGCATAACTAACCAAAAGATTAAGAAGTGGAAAAACATTGCCAAATGTTGTGCTGTTCCTTGCATGGGAAGAAAGTATGGAGCCAGAAATACAACAAAACAGTTTTAATTAGAATTGTGTAAATTTGAATTATAGACTTTTGAATTTGAATTATAAGTGTGATTTTGCCAAATGTAATTTAACGTTGTATTTTAAATAGGTTTGAATTATAATTTTTTAAACTCCAATCCTGGACATTTCATATTTAACCAAATTGAATAGTTTGTTTTATGACACAATTTTATAAATATGTATTTTCAAACAGCACATTTTTGGTTCTGAATTCTTACACTGTAAATATTCAGTTTTAAAAAATACAGCTTCAAGTTTTCAAGATGAAGAACAAATTCAGAACACTAAATTCAATATTCTAAAATTCAAACTGCAGAAATTCAGATCTACAGAAAGAGGGTCAGAGATCAAGCTTCCGGAGAGGGTCTCAGAAAAGTCGAACGGAGCATTTTGGCCAATTACAGGTCGAGGTGGAATAATACTCTGGTGAGAGCGTGATTCAAAAGGTCGCCATTCTGACCATGAAGTGGTTCTTAAACTTTTATGGTTTATATTTTTATGGTTAGCACATTAGCACATTCTCAGCACATGAGAATCAGTCCCCCAAGCGACAGCACATCAGTCGCTTGGGGCTTCGGGTCAACTGGGAAAAGAGCAAGCTCGTCCCGGTTCAGAGCATTTCTTTTCTCGGTATGGTGTTAGACTCTGTCTCAATGTTGGCGTGTCTCACCAGGGAGCGCGCACAGTCAGTGCTGAGCTGTCTGCATATGTTCAGACGGAACACGTTGGTCTCACTGAAATCCTTTCAGAGGCTCCTGGGGCATATGGCATCCTCAGCGACGGTTACACCGCTTGGGTTGACGCATATGAGACCACTCCAGCACTGGCTACAGATCCGAGTCGAGAGACGAGCATGGCGCCATGGCACACACCGCGTCCTCGTCACGCAGGCTTGTTGCCGCTGTCTCAGCCCCTGGTCAGACCTAGCATTCTTATGGGCAGGAGTTCCCCAAGGCCAGGTCTCCAGGCATGTCGTGGTCATGACAGATGCCTCCCAACGGGGCTGGGGCGCCGTATGCAGCGGGCACTCAGTCGCCGGCCCTTGAACTGGCCCGCAACTGCATTGGCACATCAACTGCCTTGAGTTGCTGGCTGTACTACTTGCCATGAGGAGGCTTTTATCATTGATCCAGGGCAAGCATGTGTTGCTCCCGACGGACAACACAGCCGCTGCGGCGTCTCCTCCATTGGAGTCAGCACCGACTCAAGTCGCTGCGAGCCACTCAAATCCCAGGCTACCTCAACAGCACAGCGGAAGCGCTGTCGCGACATAGGCGGAAATCGCGGGGGGGTCGGAGGGGTCAGGACCCCCCTAAAATATCATTAAAATATGTGTATTGTAAATAATATAATGATATATTCTTAAAATAATGTTTATTGTCCCCCCCCAACATTTTGATGAAATTTTCGCCCCTGCATCCAGGGCAGAGTGGAGGCTCCACCCCCAGGTGGTTCAACTGATCTGGAGTCGATTCGGCCAAGCACAGGTAGACCTGTTCGCTTCCCCGGAATCCTCCCATTGCCCACTTTGGTGCTCTCTGACCGAGGCCCCCCTCAGCACAGATGCCTTGGCACACAGCTGGCCCCCGGGGCTTCACAAGTATGCGTTTCCCCCAGTGAGCCTACTTGCACAGACGTTGTGCAAAGTCAGGGAGGTCCTCTTAGTGGCCCCTTATTGGCCCTCCCGGATTTGGTTCTTGGACCTCACGCTCCTCGCGACAGCCCCCCTGGCGAATTCACCTGAGGAAGGACCTTCCCGTGGTGAAGACCCCCAGAGATGCGCAGTTGGATCAGTGCTTTCCTTTCTGGAGGAAAAGTTGGAGGGACGGCTGTCCCCCTCCACCTCGAAGGTGTATGTAGCCGCTATACAGGCACATCACGATGCAGTGGAAGGTAAGTATTTAGGGAAGCACGATTTGATCATCAGGTTCCTGAGAGGTGCGAGGAGGTTAAAGCCCTCCAGGCCGCGCCTTGTTCCCTCGTGGGACCTCTCCGTGGTCCTTCGGGGGCCTTCGGGGAGCTCCCTTCGAGCCCCTTGAGTCAGCAGAGCTAAAGGCGCTCTCTCTGAAGACCACCCTCCTGACAGCGCTCACCTCCATCAAGAGGGTAGGGGACCTGCAGGCGTTCTCTGTTAGTGAACTGTGCCTAGAGTTCGGTCCGGCTTACTCTCACGTCATCCTGAGACCCCGACCGGGCTACGTGCCCAAGGTTACCAAACTATCCAAACTATCTGCCTGAGCCATAGCTAAACAAAACGCCAAAAAGAACATATAACAATATTAAAGTGCCAATCTATCCTGCCAGTCTGATTATGTTCATGAGTTTTATGACCATAGCAATGACTTTCATAAACAAGGGTACTTTGAATTGTCTTTGAGGTTAGCAGCTGGGATATCTGATGTGAACAATCCATTTAATACAATAATAATTAAGCTTGGGATCGGTGCCTTTATCATGCATCGATAATCAGGAGATGTTCCCGATGATTATTGATTTATATTGTAATTATTTTCAGATATAAATAGGACGGCTCATTGCACAATAGTCTATGTCTTTTAAACGCAAATTTTGTAAAGTGTGAGCAGCAGGGTAAATTAAAGGTGGTCGCACACCAGAAGCATCTAGCTGATGATATAGTGTGTTCTAAAATTAAAAACAATTATTTTCTATGAAATGTAGGCTAATGTTAATATATTGATGCCTCAAAAATGTATCGAAAAAATCAATAATCAATAATGATGTTAATAGGCTATGCAAAGTAAGGGCACATATTTTAAACTCTCTAGCTTCAGTAGCTACATGGGATGATGTGTGCAATCCAGTGCTCTGAGGTTATGCAATGTGTTTATGATGCATTTATAGACCTACCATAATGAAATTATTTGACAGATTTACCATAATTTGACAATGTGCAAAGGCCTCGCTTCTGTCAAAGTGTATTATAGGCTATATACTGTATATTACAGACTATGTAATTTCTGCACCATGAGCATCCCCAAACAGAATTGGAAACAAAATGTTTCAAACAGGCTTGCCGAACAGTCTCCCATCTGCCATTAGGCAGCCAAAACAGAGTGTCCCAACCCAAATCAACACCATTGTTTGAGCCAATGTTGCTTTGTCAGGCAATGTTTTGTAACTTTTGTGGGGAATCAATCTACAAATGCCTTATTTACAGTTGTCTCAACATATTAAGCTGGGAGATATTTTAACACTGAAAAAAATTACACACACCACATTTAAGTGTACAAAATTGAACTGTCTAGGAATACTGATCTCTATATTCATATTCCAATTCTTTATATACTGGAAGAAGCAGGAAAGCATGGCACGGGCTGCACTGTTCAAGTAAAAGAGTGGACCTCTCTTAACTATTTTAGTATAAAATACATGTCAGCTCTTTTGTGAAGAAATCTCCAAGGAGGAAATCTTTGGCCTGTCAATCAAAAGTCTTTCCTGTGCACTTTTTGTGAACAGAAATATAATTTAATATATGTTCAGGATGTTTGGGAGTGGGAACAATATAAATTATGTGATAGCATACTCATTCTTTTTGTATGTGTGTGGGCATGTGTGCAAATGGGGGAATTCTTGAATGCACTAGTGCCTATTCCTCCCAGTGGGTGTTGTGTGTGACCTCTTCCCCATCTACTGCATACCAGCAAGGCCATTAAATCAGTGGCTACTTCAGCTCCATCTGGCTTGTTAAAAGCTCAACACTACATCAGGTAGAAGAAGATGGAGTTCTGAGTGCACCATATACCCATTCTCCATCAGCACCTTGAGATCCCGTCCATGTCGATATTTCAGTTATTAATAAACCCATGAATGGTGTATATCCTGTGTGTCTTTTCAGTCCAGCTCAACAACATAGTGCTGCTCTATCAAACACCTGTATGTACACAATGTACTGTATGCAAGCTCTGCCATTTATTGCTGGCTCACGGTCCTTTGAGGGGACGTTTTTCTGCTCTGTTGAAATATTCATCCATTTGTATCTTGGGATGACAGGCAAGCTGAGTGTGAATGTGTGTGTAACCATAGTACCTTTAGACAACCAGCACACAAAGTCCACAACACCCTTTGGATTCTTCTAATGATTCCCACAACCTTTTATTAAGGACAGATGAATCAATGAAAGCTTGAAGGCCATCCATTTGAAGTGGTTTGCAATTAAGATGCCTCTAAACCAATCTTCTATCATCTGTGGAGTAAACTTATTTGATTCAGTGTCTGCATGTTTCTAGACCACACACAGCAAAACTAAGTCATTAACTTTCCATACAACACTTAAAGAATACCCTTTGGAGTAGATTATCAAGATAAATAGGTATGAAAGCACCAGTTTTGTTACTGACATTCCTACAGAGCTACAGCAACCAAAGTGATTTACATACAAATCATCATATTCCCTTTCTTCCAAAACCTAGTGAGCTGTCTCTGTGAGTAGCATTTTAAGGCATGATCAAGGCACAGATTTGCTGCCTACTCTATGTACTATTGTGTGGAGTGTTCCAAATCAGCCATTTAAAAGGTTCCATTTAAGTTTGGATGCTAAAGGCAGCAGCTTACTTACTGTATGTAGTCATTTGCCAGCTGACTAGATTTTGGAACAGAGCCACAGAGTCTTCATCATTAATAAGAATGCCCCATTTATGTTAGATATATGCCCTTGAGATCTAGATTGACATTGAGGGTAACAACAGCACAGCAGCCTCTATGATGCAATAACATAATTTTCTTGTCTAAAGTTCGGTTCCCCTGTGACAAGCCACAGCAGCATGAGATGCATTCCAACAACCCTAACTGTTCTTGTATGATGGAATGAAACCCTTCAGATCATTTATAAATGAGACTCTGGCTGGGCGTCTGCAGTGAGAGACGTGATTTGGCACCATAATCTCCTCTGCCTCATCCAGATTTTAGCCTCACACAGAATGTTGTCTTCTAAGCAAAGAGGCCGGTTGCCGCTGTTTAATTTAAAATTGTTTCCTTTTAAAAAGATAGGTCCACAATTAAAATACAGTGCTGCATGTAAAATTCAAAATGCCAATTTATGTTCACAGTTAGGATTACGTTGTTATATTTTTTTACTGCAGCATATTATGTTTTAAAACCTGACCCAGATATCAATGTCTTTCTATTCAGCACAGTTCATGCAGTGTGACATGAAGCACAAAAGTTGATGCATGAGATTCGTTGTTCAGACATGTTTTTTATAAATATTTTTAGAATTTGAAATAACTGTTTAACCTCTTCCCAATCCTGTAAAATTAGCCTAAAGCGCCTAATCAAGGCATACCCAAAGTAAATTTAAAGCTGTTCTTGAACCGTTTGGAGTACATGCATGGTTTTGGTCACATTTGAAAGGGGACACTCTGAAGTTTTTCTCCAGCAGTCAGAATTACTGTAAGTGCTACTGATTTTGAGTAATAGAAGTTTGAACACAATGAAATAGAATTTTCTTTTCCGCCTGAAATTTTTTTTGCATACAGATGCCTGCAGATGACTATAACTTGTAGCTATTAGCTTGAGAACACAATGGGATCACAGCATGAATCCTTACCTAGTCCAGGTTCAAATGTTATAACAATATCATAAAAAAATGAATATTTTACACATGTTTTTCTAAGGGTACACCCAGGCGTTTTACAAAAGTGCCTTTTGGATACTCCAAAAGGTCACTTTGGAAACCCTAGGACAAAAAGGCTGCAACTTTTGAGCAGCTTCAGCGTACAGTCATAATTGTGGGCTCTAATGAAAGATGACACTTAGAGCTATCATATTCCATATCCAGATCCACTATTAGTTTTGCTGACACAGAGTAACTGATGCATAAACACATTAGAGTGCCTTTTCCCTTCTTGAAACTAAATGTTGTGCATATAAAAGAGTCAAAACTAGTGCTATGGTGGACAATTTGTTTATATAAAAAATACACAACAAACTATTTACATTAATTTTTACATAAAGTATTTACAAACCATTATAAAATTGTACATGTTTCTAGCAACATGCCAGTCATTGTAGCAGTCACATTTGTGTACAAAGCACATAGGCACAACACAGGAGAGTACTTCACTGGTGTCTTTGCATGACACTGCCTGCACTTCAGGCGACCAGCGGTGCAAGATTTGGTGATGTGCAACAGCCTGTGATGTGCTCTTAGGTGGAGCAGGAGATCTGGGTCTGGCTGTGGATTGAGACCCCAACTCTGCCATGCTCCTCAGCAAGGGTCTCTCTGAAAGCCCTCCTCTCTTGATGAGGTGCTGTCCTGCTGCTCCACTTTATGTGGCCGCTTGCTGAGTGGGGGATAATAAATAAATGTAATTTACAAAGCTAGACACAACTTCTCCATCTTTTCTGTATTCTATATATATATATATATATATATATATATATATATATATATATATATATATATTAGTTTTTCTTTTCGAGTGTGTAAAAATGTATTATTGTATGTATATTTACTGTAAATACTGTATACTTTGCCAATGTACTATGGAACAAAGAGATGGGCCTACACCTCCCCATGAATTCAGCACTGTAACAAATAGATGGCCCTACACCTCCCCACCTCCCGCATTGTAACAAATAGACTCTCAAACACAACATATATTCTTATTTTCAACTTATATTTATTGATTTATTTACTATATATATATATATATATATATATATATATATATATATATATATTTTACAGTAAATATACAAAACATCTATATAGCATGTCAATAGATCTGAAACAAACAATGAACTAAAAACACGCACAAGCGGTTCAAACACTCACTGAGGAAACACAGGACAAAGGGTAATTACAAAATGTGTATTCATTATTCAAACTAAAGCTTATTTATCGCGGAATATACAGTAATATATGTTATAAACACAAGAAAACACTTACTTGTCCAGAGCCGTGTCTCATCTCTCCATCTGCCTCTGAATCATCTGTATTGTTTTCAGAAATTTCATCTCCAAACTCAGAATTTTGACAATGAATGCCTTCTTATATCACATCCTGGGGTGAAAATCCTGTTTTTAGCATCCGTTTCACCATATTTAAATCGCCAAATGTGTAAACAGTTCCAAAGCAGCTCTGCATGCATTTACGCTGAGGCGCTACAGCAGGGGTAAGCTTCGAGGAAACTTTGCTTACAGGAATAACAGAGCCGTCATCTAATAGTTCCACTAAAGCCGCATATCACTGTTTTCAGAATTTCATTGGCTATACGATCGTCAGTCATTTCCACTCTTCAATGTAATTGGTTTGATCAGTAAACAAAGGAAAGTGGGTATGCCCTTACACTCGACACAGATGGTGGTTGGGTATTGAAGGCTGTGGACAGGACATGGAAGCTCCTATTGGGTCAAATGAGGTGTCAATCGAAAGGCCAGAGTGCGTGCTTCCATTTTGATACCGGATATAGGAAATGTTTACATCTGAACTGAAGTTATTACCGGTAATATGTGAAAGATTAGGCACAGCTGCCAGGTGCTTTGAAATGATGCAACAAGAGTCTGTGGATATTTATTGATGTAATACTGTGATTTGGACTAAACATTTTACTTGATTTGATCATTTGGACATTTGACAATGAAACAACACCGTTTTTGTCGGGAAGTTATGGCTCAGTGTACAACTATGAGGCATCATAGGTGAGTTGCCTAAATTTTGTTATTGGTTGTTTATATGTTGGTGGTCTGACAAAGATATAGATTGTACCTGCTGTTGTGATTGTATCTTAAAATGGTTTATATCAATAGAAAATCAAGAAATGTAGCTTTCCAAAGATATGTGGCATGTGTACCAATGTAACACACAGCTGTTTTGTTTATCGCATACTTTTATTTTGTACATTTAAGGGCCCGTCCGCGGGCCTAGATTTCCATGGTGTTAATTCAGTGATTTATTTACTGTAGTATAAAATCCAGAACCTACAGTATATTGCACAATATATTGTTGTTCAAGCATGAGTGAGAAGACCATCAAATGTCAGCTGCAACATATGAAAGTGTGGGAAAAGTTGTTAGATTTTTTAATTATTACTTATTTGCAGTTCACTGTTTGCATTTTCTGTGCATTTTGATAGAGTATAAAATGTGTGTGAGCACTGTCAAAGAATTTTCTTAACCCGACACATTTATTTCCTTTAAAAGGTACTAAATGTGTACAAACTTAAACTTATACTAAAACATACAAAAAATTATATTAATCCCTAATTTGACAGCCCGAGTTTAATTTCATCAGCCACCCGAGGTTGTTTATTTGTTGCCTAAAGTATTAATTTAGTATTACTCGCAGCATTCCTTAGGCTGGTATAGTATCAAAGCCAAAATTGTGATATAATTCAAACTCTTCTCACAGTACATCCATTCAAAATGAAAGCAAATTAATTATATTAGCTAAAAGTGGCTAAACCAGGTGGCTTCCTCCTCGACTCTGTGACTGACAGGATGAATGTGGGCTCCGCTGAGAGATGGAAACTTAAATTCTGTGCGGTCAGCAGGTGTAAGGGATTAGGAGTGGAGTGCTTGCTGAGGAGAGGAAAGAAAAAAGTGGAACGCAGATGCCTTCCTTTGAGTTTACAAGCAGTATGTTCACTGACCTCTGCTCACGTATGGACAATGTCAACATGGCTCTGAAGTGTCATCAACACTCCGGGAATTACGAGCAAATCTGCAACTGCAGTGAACTGAAAAAGTACTCACTAGTAAAAGACCATGCTGAAAAGACCAGTATTTCCTTGCTGACCCAGATTGGATTATATTGGTTTGTGCGGGTCTAGCTTGTGGGCCGTGCTGTTAACCGCCAAAACTGATGAAGCTAGCTGAACATGGATATCTTCCTTGTTAAGATCAAGTACATCTGTAATACCTGGAGAGAGCTAACCCTTAACATTCTCATTAATTTAGCTAATGGGCGTTTCTTTGAGCCAATCACCTGGTCCATAAACGGCATATAACTAATCACTCAGAAGACATCATGACAATGCTGACTGGCTAATGGCACCACAAGAACATACCTAGTCCAATGCCCTTCACCAGCAACTACCATACCGAGCATGAGCAGTCACATCAAAGGCAGCTGAACACAGTAATTTCACACTTTTAAGAGACTGATTAGATCACTGGTTAAAGATCTGCAAGTAAAATGTATTTTATTTATATGTTGCTTGCAAAATATTTTCATTTTGTCAGAATGCACAACTTTTGAATGGACATCAGTGGGAAAAAGATGTGCAGACGATGTGCACAGAGGAGGTAGCACTGTACTTGTGTCTTGAAAAACATAGACAGTCCGCACATATAATGCTGATACCGAAATTTGTGCAGGAGATGTAGTGGCACAGAAAATCAAAGCATACTTTGGCCTATAGAGGCCTTGAGGCAGACCTACCTTTTGGGGGCACTAATCAAAACCTTGCGCTTGGTTTTTGATACTAGGTATCTCATTACGTTGTGAATGTCCCAAATGCCCAATGGAAGTTAAATAATTATAGTAATTATAATAAAGTAATCACACAAGGTGAGAGAGAAAACTCCCAAATGGCCTTCTACCAAGACCAAATGTCCATGAGGCCACCACGCATTATCTTCAACTCTATACTCCCCTTCTTTAATTATTAACTGATCTAGCACTAACTCCATTTACCCCTATTCTAATCTTAGCTGTTGTTTTGTAAATTATGAAACAGATTATGGAATCAGAATGAAGATTCTTATATTCTTGGCTAGGCAGTAATCCAAGGTCCAATAATAAAGGACTCAAATGCACAATAACTCGGTATAACAGAGAAACCAAAAATAAGAGAGTGAGAGTGCAAGAGCCTTTGCACTCAACTTGGCATTGAAGGAAGTACTCGTGTTTATCTTATGGCAACATGTCGTGCCATTTTTAGTCTGGAGAATTTAACATCTTTCTGTTAGCAACAACAGTAGTCACGTTAAAAAACGATGTTTGATGATTTCCTCATCTAATTTTTTTCTACTGTATCAACATTATGCGATTTGAACTATTCTTCACAGATTGCAACATTTTAGCATGGGTTGTCACCACAGTGTGTCAGGCTGGAGGTGATGGAATTTTAGCAGAATTTATTAAGTTAAACACTGAAGGTTCCAAACCCGCATGATATAATTTTTTCCTGTGGAAAACAAAAGGAGAAATATAAAAAAAATCTTAACACAGTTCTTGCCATAAACCGTCCTGGTTACTTCTGTAACCTCTGTTCCCTGATGGAGGGAACGAGGCGTTGTGTCGATGTAGTGCCACTAGGGGTCACTCTTGTGAGCCCGAGACACCTTCTGATCTTTTATAAAAGGCCAATGGGAATTGGCGAGTGGTATATGCATGCCACTCCCCCGAACATACGGGTATAAAGGAGGGCCATGCATACCACTTATTCAGGTTTTGTGCTGAGGAGCCAAGAATAAGGTCCTGGCCATTTCAGCGGGTAGTTCAGCGTTGTGGCAGTAGCCACAACGCCACAACGTGCCCTCCATCAGGGAACAGAGGTTAAAAAAGTAAACAGGATGTTCCCTATCTGTCACTCACTCAACGTTGTATCGATGTAGTGACACTAGGGGTCCCCTAAAAAAATGCCACAACTAGCTGAACTGTGTTACGGTGATCAACGGTGCGAGACTGGCAGAGTCCAACTCTGAAGGCGAGAGATATTAACTACATCCAGGAATAACACACATCCGGAAAGGCATCTTTAAACACAGAATTTTCCGGGTTTTATGAAAAAACGCTTCCCCGCCAAACACGGAATTTTCCGGGTATCCGTGTTTTAGGTGGTATACGGTAAGGAAGACCCGCACGCATGTTTTGAAAGAGTACGCAACTTTTTGATCAAAGAAACAGACTGTGATCGTCTCAAACGTGAAGTGGAACACCATACTAATACTAAAGCACTTGTTTGATAAAAATGCCTTTTTCTCAGCTTTTTGTCCAAAATGTTGTTTTTGACAAAACCTACCTTTGTTCAAGTGGCAATAAAAAAAGAACAAATGAAGATAAAATAAAATAGTTTTTTTTTGCCTAAAAGCAGAGGCTCAGATCTTTATTTTGATATATAGCATCTTCATATATTCATGGAAGAAAATATTCTGCAGGCCATTCAAATTTAGCGAAAATCGTCAAAAACCCTGGCGGTGGCTGGCAACTTTTTTTAAAAACGCTGGCGGGGAAAGAGTTAAAAAGACGCATCTTTAAAAAGACGTTACGATGTTGCCGCTCTTTTAGAATTTACTCTTTTAGGTGGAATATACTCTTTTAGAATATACACTTAATAGATCTTCCAAAGCGCCCAGGGGCGATCTGTGCAGTGTACCTATGCAGAGAGGGGAGAAAGCCGCTGTAATGTGCTGTAAGGATCCTGCAGAGGTGAATGGAATCCATGGGAATTCAGCTAGCTTATTTATCAATAAAACAGCGACTGCTCGGCTCCGAAGAGAAAATCTGAATGAGCGGTATGCACGCCCCTCCTTAAAACCTGTATGTTCGGGGGAGTGGCATGTAAATACCACTCACCAATTCGTTTGGCCTTTGGCCTTTTGTAAAAGATTAGAAGGTGTCTTGGGCTCCCAAGAGTGACCCCCTAGTGTTACTACATCGACACAACGTTGAATGAGTGACATATAGGGAACAACAGTAAATTGTGACCATGACTAGCAAAAGCACCATAAACATATCATAAAAGTAGTACATATGATTTATGCGCTATTTTACAAGTCATCTGAAGGCTTATAATAGACTTGTGTGAGGAATAGACAGAAATAAAAGCCATTATTCACAGATAATGTGCCTTTCCCTAAAACTCGTGTTTAGCCAGACTGCACATCCAGAATTTAAAATGGTGCATCTACTACGGTTATTACACACATGAGAACTGATGTTTGAGCATCGACACAGGCTAGACACGAGATTTAACAGAAGTAATTAACCATGTTTGCACTAACAGGCCAAATGAGGGCATGCTAGTGGGTGCAAGGGCCAGTTACTTTCCCACTGTCACTTATGGGGCTTCATCATGCCTCTTCGAGGCTTCCTCGGAGCCAACGACCAAGCACCTTGGCCTGCTGATTACCCTTGGGACAAAAAAGGCCAACTGAGGATTGAGGCAGGGTCAATGTCAAAGGTGCTGTTTCGCTAAGTCAGTTCAGAAGTTTTAGCACCTACTCAGTTCCCAATCTTTCATGTCTAGACCAGCTTACCTAAACATAGGACATAGAACTATGGAGATAGTACTGTCAGTAGACGAATTCAAGGCTCTTCTGAATATTTGGGCAGATGAAAATGTGCAACATCAGATTGACGGAATATGGTGGAACGAAGACGTAATTAAATATGTTGTCGCCAAACTTTCCAAGTTGTGTATCCAGTGCACAGCGGTACATGTTTGGTAAAAATTTAATTAAATTGCATACAGAGTACAAATCTGTGTTCATTTTGCAGGCTAGCTAGTCTCCAGAGTCTGACATCTTAGCTTGAGTTTTCTTCTTGCTTTTGAAATGGGTGGGGTGTGTGACGTTGATAGTCGGATGGCATATTAAGAGCAGGTTTTAGGGCAACATTGCGGGGCTATTGGCCCGATGGTGGAAATGCAGATTGATTTTAGTCTTCCGGCTCAAGGTCCTAGGCTACTGACCCTGACTAACCAGTTTGTAGCCCTGGCTAGAACATTTAAAGTTTGGATCCTGAATGTTATTATATGAAGGAAAATGACCAGTACTAATGTTCTTTCAGAGAGAGATAATAGCTGTTTTTTCAGCTCCAACAAATTGCAACAAAAACGTCTCAGGTTACGACTGTAACCCTAGTTCCCTGAGAAGGGAACGAGACGATGCGTCGATGACGCTTTGGGAACACCTTTGCGTGAACGCCCCTGAAGCACGTATGTCAACTAGTCCAATGGAATGAATGAACGCCACGGGCGGGTGACGTCATGACCAGGAAAGGATATAAGCACATCCGGTGCGTTACTCGTGTTAGCTTTTAGAGCCGAAGCAAAGTCGATCGCAGGGATGCAGGAAGTATGGCAGGGCGACGCATCGTCTCGTTCCCTTCTCAGGGAACTAGGGTTACAGTCGTAACCTGAGGCGTTCCCTTACAAGGGAACTCGCGATGCGTCGATGACGCTTTGGGAACGATAATACCCAATACGGCATAATTACAAAATGCCAGTTGATAAAAACTGTCGGCAAATCAGTAAAAAGCACCTGGGATCCTGGGGCAGCTTCCAGGTCCAGGCTATAAAACCTCACAAAAGTTAGCGGCGAGGACCAACCTGCCGCATCAGAAACCTCCTGAAGGAAACTCCTGATACTGAGGGCTTTAGAGGCCGCCATACTCGAGTAGAGTGAGCTCTGACCACCGAAGAGCACGGCTGGCCAGAGGACTCATATGCAAGAGAAATAGCCTCAGCTATCCACTTACTGATTAGATCTTCTCCACGGGGCAGCCCTGTGGACATAAGTGTCCAGTGCTCGCACTGGACACAAGAGATTCAGTTTTTCCTGGTCCGAAGATGTAAGCGGAGGAGGACAGAATGCCTGCAGTACAATAACCACAGGCCTCAGCCTCAAGGTGCCACTGAAGGAAGCGAATAATCAGGGGTCTCGACCCAAAGATGTCCTACCCACAGGGGCGTGGAAAGCCGCAATGGCCGCCACATAAACCTTTAAGGTAGAAGGACATGAACCTGATGTAAAATGATACTGGAGAAACTCAAGTACTGTGTTGACTGAACAGTTAACTGGATCTTGCTGATGCTGGTGACACCAAGACGTGAAAACTTTCCACTTAAGTGTATATAATTTCCTCGTGGCTGGAGCTCTGGAGCTAAGAATGGTCTCACCGACCTCAGTCGAGAGACCACTCTCTAAAAGTTGAGCCCCCTCAGAGGCCAAACCCATAGGTTCCAAATCTCCGGTCGGGGTGAAATGTTGTGCCCCCTGCCTGAGACAGAAGGTCTCTCCTGACGGGTACCTCGAAAAGAGGGCCGTCGAGGAGATGAATTAGGTCCGCAAACCAAATTCGACTCAGCCAGCGTGAAGCTACTAATAATAGACTTACTCCATCCTGGCGGACTCTCTCCAGAACTCCTGGGAGCAGAGCAACAGGGGGAAATGCGTACAGACGTAGCCTCGGCCACGTCTGTACCATAGCGACCAACCCCAAGGGGGCTGGTTGCGTGAGGGAGAACCAAAGTGGACAGTGCGTCAGTAAGCTGAGGCGCTAAACAGATCCACTTCTGCTTGGCCGTAAAATTCCCAAATGAGCTCCACCGCCTCGGGGTGGAGTCTCCATTCCCCTGGCCTCAGCACCTGCCTCGACAGGGTGTCTGCTCCTATATTCTGGTACCCTGGGATATACACTGCCCTCAGGGAGAGTATTTTACCCAGGGACCACAAGAGGATCTGGTCCTGAGCCACCACTGCAAAGGTCTCATGTACAGCAGGCCAAAGGGGATCACATTGGACGCTGCTGCCGTGAGGCCTAACAGTCTCTCGAACTGTTTCACAGTGCGTGACTGGCCTAGCTTCAACTCTTTTGTGGCTGTGATGATAGCAGCTACACGAACAGGCGATAGTGTGGCCCGCATCGTGACTGAATCCCATACCACACCAAGGAAAGTGGTTCTCTGTAATGGAGAAAGCACACTCTTCTTGGCATTGAGTCTCAACCCCAATTTCTTCATATGAGCGAGAACGACATCTCGATGCCGAACCGCTGACTGCTCTGATTCCGCCAGAATCAGCCAGTCATCGATGTAGTTCAGAATGCGTATGCCCTGCAGCCTGAGCGGGGCCAGAGCTGCATCTACGCACTTCGTGAACGTGCGGGGTGACAGAGCTAGACCGTACTAAGGGTACCAGTCTCTCGAGACTGGCCTCTGGTGTTAAAGGAACAGCCACTCCGGCGACCTGAAGCATATTGGCAGGAAACAACCGAACTGACTGTTTTTGAACCCCCCTCAGAGGGCTCACGTCCGACGCCATGTCGAGTCGACATTGCTCCGAACTTCCGCTGGATACCACTGCGCCCCGAAGCACCAAGGGTGGCGGGGTTGGCAGACTGGTCCCATGAGGACCCCGAAGTGGAGCGGGCACCGTATTCTGAGGTGTACACCGCTCCACCCTGTTAAAGGAACAGCCACTTCGGCGACCTGAAGCATATTGGCAGGAAACAACCGAACTGACTGTTTTTGGACCCCCCTCAGAGGGCTCACGTCCGACGCAACGTCGAGTCGACATTGCGCCGAACTTCTGCTGGATACCACTGCGCCCCGAAGCACCAAGGGTCGCGGGGTTGGCAGACTGGTCCCATGAGGACCCCGAAGTGGAGCGGGCACCGTATTCTGAGGTGTACACCGCTCCACCCTGTTAAAGGAACAGCCACTTCGGCGACCTGAAGCATATTGGCAGGAAACAACTGAACTGACTGTTTTTGGACCCCCCTCAGAGGGCTCACATCCGGCGCTTAGCGTCGAGTCGACATTGCGCCAAACTTCCGCTGGATACCACTGCGCCCGAAGCACCAAGGGTGGCGGGGTTGGCAGACTGGTCCCATGAGGACCCGAAGTGGAGGCGGGCACCGTATTCTGAGGTGTACACCGCTCCACCCTGTTAAAGGAACAGCCACTTCGGCGACCTGAAGCATATTGGCAGGAAACAACCGAACTGACTGTTTTTGAACCCCCCTCAGAGGGCTCACGTCCGACGCAACGTCGAGTCGACATTGCGCTGAACTTCCGCTGGATACCACTGCGCCCCGAAGCACCAAGGGTGGCGGGGTCGGCAGACTGGTCCTATGAGGACCCCGAAGTGGAGCGGGCACTGTATTCTGAGGTGTACACCGCTCCACCTCAGTTGGGGCTGTCCTCGATGGTCTGACGTGCATAGCATCAGGACCTTTTTTTTTTTTGAGCCGAAGACTTCTTAGCCGTAAGTACAGTTCTCAGATCCGGCTTAGACTTAGCCAACTACGGCTGAGAGTGTTGGCTCGGTCCCCAAGATTTCATGGGAGCACGAGACGCAACACTTATTTTCTGTTGCACACGGTGCGAGGAGCTTGGCTGAGGATGCTCACGCCCAGCATCCCCAGGGGGATGGACTCGGCGAGGAAAGAATTTTTTAAAAGCCTCAGATTGTTTTTTATTTTCTAGAAATCTTTCAACAACCGTATTCACCGAGTCACTGAAGAGACCAGAGGGAGACACAGGGGCATCTAAAAGAAAAGCCCGCTCTTTATCTTTAATCTCTGCAAGATTTAACCAAAGATGTCTCTCAGTAGCTACGAGGGCTGCCATAGACCGCCCAATAGCACGGGTGGTCTCCTTCATAGCTCTGAGAGAAAGATCTGTAGCCCGACGAAGTTCTCGAATTTCGTCGGGACTAACTCCCTCACTCCTATCGATATCCCCCAGCAGATCTGCTTGATAGGCTTGGAGCACTGCCATCGTGTGCAGACAGGCTCCAGCTTGACCTGCTGCCGTATAAGCCTTACCCACTAAATTGGATGTGGTTTATTCGGCAACACGGGATCCTTCAGGGACGATGCTGACCCAGGAGACAGATAGCTCATGAGCGTCTATTCAGCTGGGGGCATCGACCCATAACCAAAATCTTTCAGCCCCTTTATATTTGAATATGTGTGAACATGGGGGTTAAAAAGACGAATATGGTTTATTCCATGATCTACATAGCTCACTATGTAGATCCGGAAAAATGGAAGGGCCCGGTTGAGATGAAACATTAGATGTGAGAAACGCTCGTCTAAATTGCTTTTAGGGCCAGTATCTCTTTTCTGCTGGCCAGTCAACATTTAATTTATTAACAGCATGAGTTATCACCTCAATAAGCTCCTCATATGCTGGGAGAGGGAGGCGAATCCTCTCCCCTATTGTGTTAGTGTTTTTGTCACTCTCATAAACGCTCAGTAACTCCACCTCCTCAGAGCTAGAGCACCGAAGCATCGGGCTCTCTTCCCGAGCAGAAGAAGCGCAGCCGGCTTCCGACACCGGCAAGAGAGCAATGGATCCCTCGGAGAGATCCATTTGCGAACCCCCAGTGAGCCTTCTCCGAGCTGCCTCGACAGCCGCGGGTCCAGAACCCTGATGTTCGCGAGCCTGTCCATCATCCTCAAATGCGGACAGACGGGAGCGGAGCATGCGGAGTGGCAGACGATCACAATGGTGACAGTCAGCCCCCTCGAAAGCTGACATCGCATGCTCCACTCCCAAACAAACTACACAAAGCTCATGTGTATCTCCACCCATGATATAACGAGGGCAAGGAGAAGCACAGGCTTTAAATAGTTGTTTCGCCATAATATCAATATAAAGAGAGACAGACAACAATAAATAAGACAGAGAGTTTTGACACAGAGTGCTTTGTTGAGGCACAAAAGCTAACGCGAGTAACGCACCGGATGTGCTTATATCCTTTCCTGGTCATGACGTCACCCACCCGTGGCGTTTATTCATTCCATTGGACTAGTTGACATACGTGCTTCAGGGGCGTTCACGCAAAGGCGTTCCCAAAGCGTCATCGACGCATCGTCTCATTCCCTCGTAAGGGAACTCACTCTATTCATTTGCATTCTAAAAAACAGAGTGTCCATATGTATGCAGCACTTGGCAGAGCTTTGTCATTTTGACAATTCTCTATATTATAACATTCCAAGAGTAAATAATCTATTTAAGAAAGACATGACTGCACATGTCTGGTCAGCTAAAGGAACTCCTATTAATTACATAATAGGCCTCTTTTAGCTATCCCTTATCTATCAGTGACTTTTTCCTGAAGCCCAACAGCTCAACATGTCGAAGATCAGTGTGATTGCATTGTTGCACCGTTCTATCTTATCTGTATCTCTCACATGCTGTGGTGCATGACTAATGGAGCTGAGATGAGAGAGGAATATAAAACTGGATCCATGCAGACTCTCCAGTTTAAAAAATACAGGCTTTATTTTTGCAATTGGAGAAGAAAATTCAAAGTACAATAATGAATAAGCAAGGCAGGGGAGGATGAGGAGAGAATGATGAAAGTTCCTTTTACCCTATAATGCAAAACAATTTTAAAGTAACAAATTGCATAAAAATATACAATTATTTTTTGTATCGTAACCTCAGACTGGAACATGCATTAGCTACCATGTGGCAGCACATTGCATAGCCACAATTTAAACGATACTTGAACATTTCTACCAGTTGACACATTTCTACCAGAACATCGCCCACCCCTAGCTGCAAACAAGAAACATTGATGGAAACATGATATAGTTTTACCTCGTTTGACCCTCTGATATTTTTTCACAAAGAAATTATTGCGAATTGAGATGCATTAACATCTAGCAATTTTTGGTAAACCACAGACAACTGTTGTAGTATTCTTTAATGCTGTTTTAAAACAACATGCACTCTTTCGATTTTAATGAATAGACTAACTGGAGACAAAAAGGCTGGTGGGAGAAACTATGATGTAAGTATCAAAATTAGCAAATGAGTCAAGTCACCTCTGTTTCTATGATTTTCTAGCACAAATGTATGTGTGCCTAGATTTATCTGAGCATGCAGAGTATTCCATTGCCCAATCTTGTTTGATTCCATGCTAGAATCTAATCACATCTTCTGAACAGGCTCAGTAGAAGCACAAGGATGCAATTACTCTCCAGTTGACAAGCTCATCCTCTTTAGCTCAAACTAATGACATTTAAATTGACCGAATGTGGTTCACTTCGAAGTGGTATTACTGTAAGATAGCAGTGGCCATGTTGATACAGTGTCATCTCCCTGATCTCACACCAGAGATTATGAGAAAATGAGAGAAATAAACTCTCTCCCTTTCTTTCTCTCAGCATCTGTTTTTGCAGCTGGGTGAGAGGGTGTATTCATGAAGTGCCATCAAACCGTCTGCAATTATATTGCTCATTTAAAGGTCACATTATTAGATTACAAATCTATGCTGAACCTCCCACACTCCACTGGGCAATAGTCCACCTTATTTATGAGAATATATTTTCTAATTATCCTTAGAGGTTTGTTAAAAGTTTGTATGGATGATATTCCACTTGATGTCCCTTTATGCATGCATGATCACTTTAGAATGCATGGATCACAGTTTGAGCAATAAGCTCTTTCTCTTTGTGGTCTCTGTGGTAGCTGTGAAAAAGCAGTGTCACCAACTATAAAGTGTGAGGATGTGTTGGTGCTAAATGCATTGACAGTCTCCACACCTGTGCAGAAAATTGTATAGAAGTTGTGACTATAGGGTGTTGTTGTGTGCATGTGTGAATTTGTAAACGTTCTTCCTCCGGCTCATAGTGTGTGCTATTTTAGTCCGTTTGTCAGGTTGTATCTATTCCACAGGGTAGTTAATGCATGTTAGAAGTTTAGCGGAGACATGGACAGTGCACTTGTGCATTAATCTCACAAACTTCCACTAGTGCAACATTTAATGTGACACCTATCCACATGGGTGGCTTAATTATTTGGGCTTCAGTGGATTACAGCTGTGATAATGGAAGCCAAAATACTGGTTCCTTGCAAACTCAATAGGAGGTGTAATTTCTCACTAATGTTGTGGAGATATGTTTAAAAGAACCACAATTTCACAGTTTAGCGATGTGTAAATAATGCATCTAATAGCTTTTCAGGAGTTTTTTTGTCTCTGTCTTTTGCTCTTTCTAGAGTCTAGTTAGCTTGTCTAGTGGAAATTCTTAGAAGTGTGGAATATCTGCTCCCCTAACATCACCTAACAGAATAGCAAAAATGATGAGTGTTTTCAAGCAGACTTTACTCCCCCATCTGCTATTGGTTTGACAAACAAATAGTCCTACCTCAAACTCATGCCACTAGCTGAGCCCATTTTACTGCGTCTAGCTAGATGGGCTGCTCAAACAAACAGAGCTCACACGTTTCAGGGGAATCAAGCGTCAAATGGCTTATAGAACATATTAAGCTGGGATAGGAGAAAGTATTTTACTTAGCTTTATACTTTAAAACATTCTGCTATATTTAGAGCAGTATAGCCTGTTATAGCATAAAACAACTTTTCTTGTTGCCCTCATTGTTGATTATACACTCACTGAGCACTTTATTAGGAACATTATGGACCTAATAATGTGCCCGATGTGGTCTTCTGCTGTCATAGCCCATCCACCTCCAGGTTAGAAGTTTTGTACACTCTGAGATGCTATTCTCCTCACCACAATTGTACAGAGTTGTTATCTAAGTTACCATAGCCTTTCTGTCAGCTTGAACCAGTATGTTTATTCTCTGTTGACCTCTCTTATCAACAAGGCTTTTCCATCCTCAGAACTGCCACTTACTGGATGTTTTTGGTTTTTGGCACCATTCTTACTAAACTAGAGGCTGTAGTGTGTTAAAATGCAGGCGATCAGCAGTTACAGAAAATCAGGCCACAGTCGAAATCACTGAGGTCAAATTTTTCCCCATTCTGATGGTTGATGTGAATATTAACTGAAGCTCCTCACCATATCTGCATGATTTTATGCATTGCACCTCTGCCACATGATTGGCTGACTAGATAATTGCTTGAATATGTAGGTGTACAGGTGTTCCTAATAAAGTGCTCAGTGAGTGTTTGATACAATTAACATCACAGCTTCAGGAACCTACCTTAGAAGTAGACAAAACCAACCTGTCAATCAAACAATGTTAATTATGCAAGCCATGTGTAATGGCTTACTTAATAATTTCAATAACATACTGTATATTTATACTATATGATTCAATATTAATTCAATTAATTTGACCTAGACAGAGAGATCAAACAAATATGTCTGACCTTCGTAGAGAGTCTCCATTTGTGCATTTGTTATTCAAGCTTTATGCGTTTAAAATTGGAGATTCAGTGTGGAGAGCTCTGAGAGGAGGCTTCAAGGTCTCAAACAGATGAAAATGGAGTTTATGTGGCTCAGCGGTTAAGGCTCTGGGTTACTGACCAAAAGGTCGGGGGTTCAAGCCCCAGCACTGCCAAGATACCACTGTTGGGCTCTTGAGCAAGTCCCTTGACACTATCTGCTCCAGGGGTGCTGTTTCATGGCTGACCCTGTGCTCTGACCCCAACTTATTTGGATATGTGAAAGAAAACAACTGCATTTCATTGGCTCTGTAACTGTGCTCTGCATAATGACAATAAAGTTGAATCTTAATCTTAAAAGCATAACGCCAAACTTGTTGGACTGTGCATTAGAGGCATTGCATGATGATTGTGTAGACTGGGTAAAGGTTATTGCTCGTTTTCTTATTTGCAGAATCATCTCTAGGTATGTGCAGTGGCCAACAAAAGCATTTGGAGACATGGGCTACACTTAAAATGTTCTGAATATCATTGTATTAAAGAAAAAAAAAAGAAAAAAACAAGCAACATTTTTAATCAAAGCATTTTACAAAAAGAAACTTGTTAAGCTTGAAATGAAAAAGTACCAGATATACTGTTTAAAAGGAAGCATTTGGATTTGAACACTCTCTGGTTTTCAAAAGGTGGTGAAACAAGATGAGGGTGAGTAAATGATGACAAAAATTTCATTTTCAGTCTTTATCAACTACTATCTGAATTGCAACTGTCATCTCAAACACTCAAGTCAGAGGACGGGAACTTTTACCATATAGACAGAAGCAAAATTATAGGTAAAGAAAAGGAACTGACAAGATTGGGCCAGTGAGCAAGGTAAGAGGTTTCAGTGCTATTGTGTGCCCCAAAACTGACAGTAATGGGAAGGTTC
The DNA here is from genome assembly GCF_025860055.1 of Xyrauchen texanus. Taxonomy (NCBI): domain Eukaryota; kingdom Metazoa; phylum Chordata; class Actinopteri; order Cypriniformes; family Catostomidae; genus Xyrauchen; species Xyrauchen texanus. Next base: position 13,361,668 of record NC_068307.1, read on the forward strand.
AGGCACAGTAAGATTCCATCTTTGGTAATCCACGGTGCATGTTCTGCCTTAGAGGATTATGACTTCTGGTACCATCTTGACATTTTTGTCCCAAATAGATACTTAAACATCAGATATATCCGGAGCAGAATGGCAAATCACATTTTTTTCGGTCTTCAAAGAACTAAAAAATGGAAATAGCCCACCTGTAAAAGTTTGATATGTCAAGGTGACTTTACAAGGAGAGGGTAATATGCATTATTGTTAGCATACCTCTACCTCTAAAGTCCAATGTATGACTTACTCCACTGCATTTATTGCTAATTTATTTAGTTCACTTACTAAGACAAACCAGAGAAGGCAGACATCAGTATTGGCACACACATTTTGTATAGCTGCATCTCTAGTATGAACAACCGTAAATTAACAAACACTTATTTTTAATCTTATAATTGTGAAGATGAGGATATGCACTGTCAGTCACTCACAAAACTGTGTTTCGCTTACTAGGGTGTGTATTTACAAAAAAATTATAAAAGAAATACATTTCCGAACGTCAGATCAATATTTTATTTTCTCTAATTGTAACTTTCTTTCTTAATTCAAATAAATGGAAAAAGTCCCGAAAGTAACATTTTTGTTTCTTAATAGGGATCAAAATCTGCCACATCAAAATCACTGTTTTAGTATCTGCTATTGTTATGTTTGAGCAAGTATAGTAGTGCTGAGGCAAAGGGAAACATCCACACATAATTCAAGCATTATGTCTCCTAAAGTCTGTTTTGAAAGTTGACAAGTAGCTCTTTCCTTCTTTAACTTAAAATAAATAATTTACGTATTCTCTTGTCTTTCATTCTGCCTTTTAGCTAGACATCCATTAGGGTCAAGGGATAAGACTCTTCTGAAAGGAAGAGCTCAATAATTCAGAGGCCATTGTTTCCTGTGATGCGCATTGCACACTTATTGACCTTTGATCTACATTGTTTATCCATCTGTGGTTGATGGATCTGCCCAAGGCAGATGCACTGTTGTCTGCAGAGGAATGAATCTAGCTATCTGTTCATAAGAGAAAGGTGAAGATTCACCATATCGCCTAGCTTTCACGCAAATAATACTCTCATTAGCAGATTCGTCATAGCTTCATCTCCTAGGTAACAATTCCTTGTTTTTAAGCCTGTATTTAGGATGTTTTTTTCTCTCAGCAGAGAGACACTTTTCCCTCATTTAAACACACGCACACTGCGAACACACAAAGGCCATGGTCTTCAACTAATCTTATCAAAACAACCATCGACTAATCAACTGACTTTGTCTGACAATAAGAGGCTTATTAGGCAAGCTGTATTGAAATCCACTACAGCTTGCATAATCCATCCATGTTGGTGCAGCTATCCTTATGAGGACTCTCTATAGACATAATGATTTTCAAAAAACATAGTTTAGTATCTGTTTTAAGCGATTTGAATTATGGGAACACTAGAAATATCCTCATAAACCACATTTATAGCATAATACCCTTATAATTACCAGTTTGAAACCTAAAAAAATGGTCCTCGTAAACTACCCAAACCCGCCCACACACACACTTAGACAAATTATCAAGGCTGGAGACATCATCCAGAACTAATTAATAGAGTCTGATTTTCACCCATTAACCTATGTATTCCACAGCTCATACACTTAAACTAAGCAGTGTGTTTGTGCTGACATGCAAAATTCAGGCACAAAGACAGAGTCTTACTGAATCGACTTATTTTAAAAGATTTTATTACTTGCGGCTTACCATCTCAAAATACACTATAATCCAACTGTTTTTGAAAAGTTAACTCTGGACAGTTCAAATCTGAGGCATATGAAAAGTAAAAGACCTCAGCTAGACAATAGTGGAACTTAAGTCCTCTGAAACCAAAATGGACAGTTTGATAAGAACTTTCCTGTGGACTATATCTGTGGTCAGTACGATCACTGTCCACACACTCCTTACGTGACTGACCTTCAAACTGATCTCTCTGGAGGATAAAAGCTGTTCATAGAGTTTAATGAAATAATTATTATAATTTTTTTTACTCTTCATATGCTTTTAATCATGTAGATCACCCAGTATCAGCACGGCTTCAATGGGGCTCTCTGGGCCATCCAGCCACTGTCTTCTATGGACAAATTTATGTAGAAAAAATTGTGTTTCTTCAAACAAACAAACAGGGCAATTGTGATATATGAAATTTGTACTTATATTTGATTAAAAACTGAAATGAACAAAAAGTATTATGTTGTTTAGAAAGTTTAATCAAAACAACATTAAACTTGTCATTGCCTCATTTCTTCTGAAAATTATTTTTGAACTTTTAGGTGAAGCCGTTTGTAAACATGACAAATTATACATTGTCTACTGCATATATCTTCAAATCATAATTGAGTTGTTTTAACAGCTTCTTTTACTGATTTTATGTAGATTCCATTCATAGAATGAGGCAGAAAGCAGACTATTTATAGAATATACAAAGTGCAGCAGATGACTATAATGCTTGCATTTAACACACATTCCAAAGATGGCTTGAAAAATATAGATAAACCATATTACCGGCCGATAACTGGGAGAATCTAAATTTTATTTTTGCACCAGTAATTTAATTACCACAGATATTTTCACCAATAATTTGTTACAGTTTATTTGCAGTGCACGTGCACACACATGCGTGAGAGCCAGGCTCATGTCACTCTGGGAGGATTATTTTAACATATCTGCACCTTGTAGCTTTCTAAATAAAGGCTACATTGGTTAACATTTCTTATAAAAAATGCCCTAACTGCATAAAAAACATTGACAAGGTATGTAATCCTGTATTTATTGGATTTATGTTTCATCTATCAAATCATTTCTAACTTGTTTTTTGTTAAGCTGTAGAAACACTACTCTATTACACTCCAAAGGGAAAGTTCCTCAATGACGTCATAACCACCTTTTAACTCACAACAGTGTGAAAGCTCTTGTATGAATGATACAAATCATAAGAAACTATTCAAATGCTCCACGGATTACATTATTTACAGGTATATGGATAAATGTTTTCCAACAGAATAGACTAAATATTCAAAGAAACAAAATACAATAAGGCAAAGTAATCTCTTTAGTAATCAGAATACTATTTGAATGCAGCTGTATTCTGATTAGCAATAATTTTAATTGTAACTAGTGGAATACAGTTACTAATATTTATTATTTTAAATACATAATCCCATTACATGTATTCTGTCACTCCCTGACCCTGCTTACAGCATAGCATAGCGATTAAAACAACCTATAACGGTTCATAGATTTTGAAATAATTCTCACAATGTGCTTGTTGTATTTCACAAGTTGAGACTTTTTCTAATGTTAACTTATACCTCATGTCTATCATATCTGTATGACATTACCTATTCCCATTATAATTGTTGTGTTCACATTTCACAAGTTATACAGTGGCACTGTCAAAGATGAGCACTGCAACAAGTGTGTGTGAATGAGATGTGCATGAGTAAAATGTGCACACATTCATTACACACAAACCACCACTGCACACATAGTCTGCCAGCTAGCATAAATATTACACCATGTAAATAGAGACTAGGGTTTGTATTATGTGGTTTGTTGTTTAATGTTTATTACATGTAGTTAATTTATTGATTGCCTCATTTTGGTGTAATGCATAATTATGGCTGTAAGAACTTCTTTATTCTGTCTCTATTAGAGAGTTATTAGAATTACTGTAAACACTCATAAATAGGCACCATACAACTTATGCAAGAGTATTTTCATTTATTTCTCATTTAAATCAGCATACATCTGTAATATAGGCAAGGTTGGGAGTGTTACCTTTGAAATGTATTCCACTACAGATTACAGAATACATGCTGTAATATGTAATTTGTAACATATTCTAAATACTTTGGATTACTTCTTCAGCACTGGTAGAGTTTTTCAGTTGTTTTGACTATATATACAAAATACACATGTTAAAAACATATTCTCTGAAAAACCTAAATATCTTATGCAGTGTTGTTTTTAAAACAAGTTAAATAAAATCGGTCTTGTTTTAGCATTTTTAGATATTTTTACAGGAAAACAATACAAAAATCATTATCAAGAATATGATTTTTTGCCCTAATATCAAAGGTCTTACTTAAAAAAAAAGAATTATGATCCAATGTGAATTTTCTTGATAAAAAAATATGATCGTGACTGGTATCATATGCATGTAAAATGGCTAGAAATAGTATTTTAGCTTAGCGTAAAGCTGACAATATACACAAGGTTTATTTCTATTTCTTCTGCTCCAAACTTCAAACTTATTTCTCTGTCTGCTCGTATGAATGTCACACATCACAAGAAAGTGTTTCACCGCTGTTCAAATGCACTTTGGATCGCATTATTTATATGTATAAATATTTTCCATCTGAAAGGACTACATATTAAATTAAACAAATAACAATAAAATGCAAAGTAATCTCTTCAGTAATCAAAATACTTTTTGAAAGTAACTGTATTCTAATTACCAGTGATTTAAATTGTTACTGTAGTGGAATACAGTTATATATATTTCGTTTTTTAAATACGTAATCCCGTTACATGTATTCCATTACTCCCCAACCCTGAATATAGGCATATTTCTGGTTCATATTACATCCGCCAAATCTTGAGAAGCTTTGAGAAGCTTTTAATGAATTAGCCAGCAGTTCCAGGTTAAAGGATTAAAAAATATTTTTTTTCTTTGTTAAATGTCTTTTCGCGGTATCAGTCACAATAAGCTGTAAATTATCGGTTATCATATCAGTCCTGAAATTCCATATCGGTGCATCTCTAGTCAAAACGTTTGTATGCTGAATACAGAGTTTATAAGGATAATATATTAATATAGTATGGTATGCGGAAATCCCTGTCATGTGGGCACTGAGGTTGGCGTGCTGTATAACTTCTTCTTTTATGACAATATGTAGAATATATGTACATAAGTGGCCCTAGCTTACTGGATGAATGGAACTCACAATATTTGAGAGTATTAGAGTGCTTTAGCAACTCATATCACATGATTTAGTGGAAAATGGATGTATGAGACATGTACACATATTAGAATCTATCAATATTTCTCTAAATGTGCACACTTTCTAAATAAAATGGTGTAATCTCCCTTTTATTTAGAATGTGCACACTTTCTAAATAAAAGGGAGATTACACCATTGAATAGTAGGCTTGGAAACTATGCATTTTTCACACTCAATAATTGGAAGATATAATGACGATTATCGATATACATATATTTTTCAGATATAAACAGGGATGCTTGCTTCAGACATATTTCTCAACACAACTTTAATAAAGTGTGAGTAGGAGGGTTAATTAAAGGGGGTTGCACACCAGACGTGTCTGGCGGACGACATGGCACGTTCTAAAATTCAAAACAATTATTTATTTTCTACAAAATGTATGAACACAGCATCAACATTCTGAAGTGCCACTGAGCACAACTTGCAACATTTTCCATTAAATTCGACCCAAATAATTGTCAAAGGACAAAGAGCCATCACTGAATTATCTTTTGGGAACATGTATCTTTCATAGAGCCTATTTTCAGTTACAAGTATGTTGTTTTGTGGTTTGACAGCTTGAATGAAAGACCTACTTTGAAGTGAGTTGGAAAGCATGCAAATTGGGCTTCTAAATAAAATTTCAGCAAATTTTTAAATATCGATGCCTCAAAAATATATAAATTCAATTATGTGCCGATCAATAATGGATCTATCGATATTTTACGACGTCCCTATTGAATAGGTATGTGCTTCTTGATAACGGGTTCATTTTCATAACTCTAACTTTGATACTTTGATATGTTAACATAAATTATTGACAATAAATTGACTAGTACTGTTTAAAACAGTGGCAACACTGGTACTTTGAAGTTTTAGAATCGCAATACTGTATGTGGTGATGTGGACATGGCTGAGCGATGTTTGTGGAGACCAAGGCCGAGAGAGGAAGGGCAGTAAGGATTGACACTTGGGGGTAATTGTCTCTAACAGCTGTTTTGTGTTACAGTGAGAGATGGAGAGAGATATGGACTGCAGTGACAGAGAGTGCTTTGAGCTGCTGAGTTTTCGTTGTGTGTGCTGAAAAGCAGCACAAAATAAATCAACTGAAAATGTGTAAGTTGGTTCCCGCTTCCTCATTTCCACAGAACGGACCTGAGAGTGTCACAGTGGTGCCGAAACCTAGAAAGAGTAAGGAATCGCTGTTATGGCCGAGGTGATAAAGACCCTAGGTGGCGCAGATGGCTTTTGTTGATTTCCTCTAAGAAATGGGGGGAGTAAGTGATAGGCTGGATGGCTCCCTGGCCTGAGTCAGGCGATGGGGGTATGTGGTGATGTGGCCATGGTTGAGCGTAGTGTAAGGACTGACACCTGGGGGAATTATTTCAAACGGCTGTTTTGTGTTACAGTGAGAGATGGAGAGAGATAAAGAGCAGCCAGAGCCGCAGTTGGGGGGGAGAAGGACCTGAGTCCTAAAACAGCATGGACTGCAGTGACAGAGAGTGCTTCTTTTCATTTGTGATTCACCTGATGAGTATTTGTTGTGTGTGCGCTGAAAAGCGGTATGAAATAAATAAACTGAAAGTGTGTCAGATGATTCCCGCTTCCTCATTTCCCCTGAACTGACCTGAGAGTGTCGCGCGCAACCCAATGTCATGGCCAGCTTGTAGGCCACAACAATAAGGGATACTACACGTTGGATATCTTGCTTAAAGTGTCATTTATTATAAAGAAATAAAAGTAATAAAAGAATAACTGGTAACAAAAGAGAATAACACAAGGCTGGATCAGGGAGAGGTACTCCAGGAATAATGAGAGCCAGTTTTAAAGCCCTCACCGCCTTCAACACAGGTGAATCTGTGTAGGCTTAATGAGCAGGGCTCATCAACTCAAAACAAAGCACCAGCCAACAAACACCAGGGAGAAGAAAATCCATGAGCCCAGCAGGGGTCGTCACACCCAAATAGACAAAGCCATCGATTAAAAGGGGGTATTCCATGTAGTATATCAAATAACATGATTACAAGTGAAATAAAACTCAAATGTCAGAAGGACTTCAGATTTAGTTGTGTTAATTACACACTTGTAATTATCTACTTTTTAAAGAAAACTTTAATCCGTCATACTAAAGATCTATAAAATATTCCCACTGAGTGTTTCTACTCTGTGAATATTCATTATGTAATACAGACTGTGGCATGTACCTACTCCCATATGCTCTCAGTATTAGCCTGATCATGCCCTGAGAAATTAGCTGTCTCTCTAGTGTACTCAGTTTCTGCATAGACTTTAAGGAATTGAATCAACCAGCTGTATGTCCCAGAGAGGAAGTAGGCTACCTCTGCTTGGCCCTACCCTGGTGTAACGCACATAGATCTGTGACAAACAGATGTAGAGGTGCAGTCTGGTAGAGCATGTGCTGTTTTTCAGCTACTAACTATAGTACTATGTTTGTTCCACACACAGATCTAAAGAAAATCCTTCTTAGGAGCTTCCTCTCTAGCTTTTAACTGTACAACCCTAAGCATCAGTGTATAAAGAAAAAAAAAGGAAATGCTTGAAGTTAGTTGTTGAACCTAAGTTGCATTTAGGATATATAATGCTGTTTGGAAAATATCAGGGGATAATCCATGTCCTCGATAAAGTAATCGAGGACAAGATGAAAGAATTTCACATATTTCTTGACCGAGAGAGTATAATTGAAGTTCTGGACCCCGTAGATAATGTTAAGCTAAGTTTCCGCCTCTGTCTGTCCATGGCAAATTGGATTAGCTTAAGAAATGGTGTGCTAAGAATGGGTCCTCTCATCCTATAATAACTGTATGACTGTCCCGAATGGAATCAAGCTACTGCCATGGAATCAGTAAGAATAATACAAATTTTTTTGTGTACATCCTTGGGGGTCACTGACGGCAAACACCAAATAAAGTAAAGCCCTGTGTAGTTTCTTTTCCGACACAATTATTTAGTCTCTTGTCACTAAAAGACTGGATGTTACTGTAAAAGTTATTTTTCACAAAATGACCTGAAAGATCTTATAACAATACAGGCCAATGTAATACACCCTATTACAAGGGCTATAGAAATGCAAAGAAATTAAAGGAGAGCTACTTCACTCTACAATTAACTGACTGAATGAACTGGTCTGAAGTTGGATCTTGACGCACATACTAAATACTCAAGTGTGTCAACTCTTTATATGGTGCCCTTTCAATAATAATGTGGATTCCTTTTTAATCTTTATTGCCAGTCATGCAAAACTAGCATTATCAAGAGTATTTCTGAATAACCTCAGCTGGACTGAATTTCAATTGAACGGTGAACTTCGCTTTTCATTCTTTTCCACACATTGCACTTTCAAAGCCAATTCATTCAGTTTGTATCAGTAATATAATTTTCTGCTTTCTTTTACTCTAATCAGTGTCCATTTTTGACATTAAGAGAAGAAAGGTACAAATTCATACAATACTGAGAATTCTGGAAACAGCGTGAAAACAATGGGGCCAGTTCTCACTTCAGTGAATCAGAAAATTTCACCTAATAAAGGATAATTGTTTGATCAGTGGGTTAAATTGGGCAGTAAAGGTGAAATTAGAGGCAATTTCTGGAATGGAATCTTTCAAAATCATTCTGGTCTTTCAATCAACACATCAACAGACAGTATTATCACAGACATGCAGCACAAATAAGAGAAGGTAAGCTAAGTGAACATACACAAAACAGAGACACATTCTTCACCGTTAAAACCTATAAGCATGCAGCACAACTAAACACTGATGTATTTTTGCAAAGTGAAAGTAGCAAAGATACAGAATAGAATATTTATACAGTATTTCCCCTAAGTTTTTAACTACAGCAGTAACACAGCGTATGGGAAAACCTCCCTCATCCCCCAACAATACATTTAGTGGGAAAAGATCCCTTATTTTTTTAGGCCACAAAAGGGATTTCTATTGTATGTGGAGATGCACTGTGTCAGGAAGTGGCATGGAGTAGTATTGTGCAGCACTGCAATCTTGCAGAATAGGTTGTTTTAAGCATTGTGCTGTATGACATTTATTGATCTTAGACACTGAAAAAAATGACTAGTAAGCTTTATTTAATTTTGATATGGCTATTTCTTGCACAAAGTTTTTCTAAGTAAATTGTAGTGGTATAAAGTAAAATCTACTTAACTTCATGACAATATTGATTGAAGTGAATCAGTTTTACTAGATAAATAGATAATTAATAGAGCAACATTTATACTTATAAATATAATTTCAAGTTGCTTAAATAAATATAGTAAAATTTGATAAACATTTTATAAGTACATTTCACATTGTGAACATATGATTAAACACTTTATACATCATGCACCACACAATATACAGAATCCTTCAACAGAGAAGTACAGTATATGTAGTCTATTATACAACATACCTTGCATTACTGATGATAATACAGATATATCGAGCTGTGCTAGCAGACCTCAACCCTTGTGCACAAAACACAATGATGGTAACAATCAACGGACATATTTTTTTATCATGAACGGGTGATTTTGAGTAGAAAACGAACTTCATACTTCCCCCCAAAAAACAATCATAACAATCAAATCAACAATAAAAACAGTTTAACTGAAATTGCAAATTGGGAAAACATGCAAGCTCATTAATTATTCAAGCCAGAGCATGCCGGAAACATCTGCATTGAAAACCTTGATAATCTATTTCATTTACTTGTGAAATTTACAGAAATTAGAGAATAAATATGACAAGGTTTTCTACTTCAGGACTGATACACGATGATGCATTGTGAAGATAACAAACAATCATAAATAATATTAACTTATAAACTAGAGCATTCATTTTTACTTGCTTGAATAGAGTACAAATGTAGAATTTACTTTACATTTTAAAGTTCACACTTTATTTAAATTCTTTACTAAATTATTTAACGTAGAAATACTTTTCTGCTATATTTACTTCACCACAAAAATGTTTTTTGTTTGTTTGTTTAATTGCATTACTGGGCTCATATTTGATTTAACAAACATTTATTTTCAGTATATTAAAATTACTTCGTCAACATGAAAATCAAAATGTACCCTCTTTAAAAGAAAAAAAGTATGTTTCTGGTCTTTATGCACAATTCGAGAGCACATGCTATTCCAAAGGAAAAATAATGTAAACAAATGCAATAATATAATGTATACACTGTAATGTATATACAGTATTTATACACCCACTGAGCAATTTATTAGGAACACCTGTATACCTACTTATTAATGTGACTATCTAATCAGCCAATTATGTGGCAGCAGTGCAATGCATAAAACCATGTATATACGGGTCAGGAGCTTCAGTTAATGTTCACATCAACCACCAGAGTGGGGAAAAAATTTGACCGTGGCATGACAGTTGATGCCAGACTGATTGATTGTTGGTGGTTTGAGTGTTTCTGTAACTACTGATCGATCTCCTGGATTTCCACCAGGCCCAGTTCTATGGGGGTGCTTGAGGGTGCACCCTCAAACGAACCCTAGAGCACCCTCACCCTCCCTTTGGGACTTATCGCGCATCCAGAAGCTTTTAATAAGCTCTGGGTTGCCAGATAATAGATGCAACACCCCAATCAGAGATTTATACATGCACAAACAGGAAATATTTTGCCTTATGTCATACTTAATTTATTCGATCTGGCAACCATCTATGCGAGTGCACGCTCTCTCTCTCTTCTTTGGAAATCTTAGCGCTCAATAGTGGAACATTATGATCCAAAAAAGTGTGATGCAGCCACTCCATGTCCATTCGTGAGGCTGCATGTGATGTTTAGTGCCAAGTCTGTAAGCAAATCTTTTCAATGCTGATGCAGCCTGTTTTATTCAGTTGTGTGCTGAATGGGGTGCAAAACATTTACGAGACTCACATCATGACCGATAAGCGTGTAAACGGGTTGATAATGTTTTCAGAATAAAACAACTTTATCCACTTTTTGGCAAACATTAAAATAAGCTTTTAGAATCTATAATTTCAGAATATATTATTTGACATTTAAACCAGACTCCTGATGTAGAGTGTTAAATTGAATACTAAATAACAACTACATTGAAGTATGGTAAAATAAACAATGAATAATTTTATTCAGCAACCTTTATTCAGTTTTACCTAAACATGATAGAAATTGGCAGCAAAATTTCAAGCAATCACAGAATCGGCCCATATACATACAGTCCCATACATTGAGTGCATGAGTGCACTAGTACTTCTGGGCTTAAAAGATACAACTATGCAGAACTTTTAATCTTCTCTCTTCCATGTTCAACTTAACAGCTGATGTGGACCCTGTACAAAATAATTGCACTCCCCTGCTCAATTGAATAAATTGACAAGCAGATTTTTGTGATCACACAATTTCTGCATCAAAACGTAATAACGTGTATGATTGTGAAAATCAGTATGTCCAAATCTGAATGCGCAGCATGACAGATCATGTGAAAAAACGAAGCAGTAAATATTTTGTACACCAAAAACTGTTATTTACATTGTATTAGTATTTAAACATGATTTAATATATAAACAATATGTGTAATTATGATACATCTCCACTTTATACAGAGCACCACCCACTATTTTCAGAAGCACCCTCAATGATTTTGATCTGGAACCGGGCCTGATTTTCACATACAACAGTCTCTTGGGTTTACTCAGAATGGTGCCAAAAACAAAACAAAAATATCCAGTGAGCGGCAGTTCTGTGGCTGGAAACGCATTGTGATGAGAGAGGTCAACAGAGAAAGGCCAGACTGTTCGAGCTGACAGAAAGGCCACAGTAACACAGATAACCACTTTGGTGAGCAGAGTAGCATTTCAGAATGTACAACACGTCGAACCTTGAGGCAGATGGGCTACAACCGCAGAAGACCACATCGGGCACGTAATTAGGACCATAGTGTTCCTAATAAAGTGCTCAGTGAGTGTGTGTATATATACACTGGCGGCCAAAAGTTTGGAATAATGTAGAGATTTTGCTCTTATGGAAAGAAATGTGATAAAAAATAACTTTTATAAATAGTGATGGTGCTGTTTTTTTTACATCAGTAATGTCCTGCCTATACTTGTGATCAGTTGAATACCACTTTGGTGAATTAAAGTACCAACAGCTAAATCTGTACATTATTCCAAACTTTTGGCCGCCGCTGTATATATATATATATATATATATATATATATATATGTGTGTGTGTGTGTGTGTGTGAATAATTTAAAACTGTAAATAAAGTGGGTGTCGAAATAAAGTGGGTGTCGATAAATGAATATTATCAAGTCCTGTCCTATATACCATTTGTCTTATGGGATGTGACACATTTACAAGTGAAACAGGATATTTAACTGAATATATATTTCAGTATATAAATTTAGTTTCTTTTTCACTTTAATATACTATACACTACTTGGACAAAATATGTGAACACATGGATATAGTGAATATTATTTTTGCAAATGCTCATTCAAATATTTTTTTTTTTATCAAACTCTATGTATGTATACATGCAGTGGCGGGCTGTGCATTTTAAGTCTAGGCCATTAGTATGATTCATGCCATTAAGAAAAGTCAATGAATTCACAATGAATAAGACACCCATTGCCTTTGGGCATCATACATTATGTTGCAGCTAACTAGTAATACCAATTGATATTTTAAAAACATGTCCACGCACAGTCATGTTTGTGAAATGAAAGTCTCCCAAACAGACATAAAAAAAAAATTATAATTTTTCATATGAATCTACCGAGGAGGTCTATAATACCTGGAAAAATCGATCTAATAATATTTGCGATTTAAAAGTTGTTTGTAATACATTTAGTTTAGTCAGGGTACACGGTTATCCTGCGTTCCATTAAATTTGGATGTGGGATATTCCTACTTGATTTCTCCAACCATAAATACATTCCATTCCCTGATATTCGGAAGATGACGTTTAAGAAAACACAACTGCAATGCTCCTGTTAGCTAAGCAGGGGTTTGACTCTCATTAGAGATGTCTCCTAACAACCCAACTGCCTAATTTTCAAAACTTGATTGACACTGAATGCTCAAGCAGCATAATTTAGAAGGAGAAAACTCCTGATTGTGCTATATCAATACAAAAAGCACTTATCAATTTGCTTTAAGTGAAAATCAGTCCTCCTTTCCTGTTTAATTAATCAAATAGCAAGATCTTGTGCTATTCGCTTTCAAATGACATCACTTTAAGCATGATTGTGTCACTCAAGGCCAGCTAGAAGGCCTAGACTGGGACAAATCCTAAAGATCACACCCACCAAGAACAAATAATTCAATCTGATTGGCTGATGAATCTGACAATCTGACTTTAGTTGTACATTCATTTGCACTGTTGAGGGATTCTGTAGAAATTCTGAAGGCCAGACGGGGTGGAGCTCAAACTCGAGCGCTGCTTTAGGCATGCCATTTGTGAAACAGTTGTCACACTTTGCATGTAAGCATCAAGTAATAAATTCTGACTGGATAAACTTAAAAAAAAAACTTTTGCGAAGTGATTGAGAATGAAAGGATGAAAAATATTTATTTATTTGGTGTGTTAGGCCAGAAGAGAAGGCTTTGCTGGCCCTGAGAATTCACCACTGTCTACATGTATAATTGTTGTTAGCTTTAAGACTTAATGAAAAGTCCATTCAAATCTTTTACAGGCAAAAGTAGGACTAACTGACATTACACATTTAAAATTCTAAAATTCTTCTAAAAATTCTAAATGTTCTTGCATTACATTTGGTGTGTCAGGAGGTACACCTGGAATTGCAGCCATGACAACACTTCCCAAGTTTAATTAGATATTGTCAATTTCTGAAACTCACAAGACCATTAATAACAAATTTCCATTACACTTTAAAAATTACTCTATGCCATCAGATTTGACTAAACTAACTACAACACATGCACAAAGACATCAAACTTCACTTATAAAAGCAAATAAGAAACCAAAGAACATTATATCTCTGAATGTCTTAAAACACTGCATATTGAAAGTGCCTGACATTTCAAAAATGCTGGAAAATATTCAATAATGTATTATTGAATCTGTAATTTGTATGGGTGCAATTGGTGGAGGTAATTATAATATTAAAAAAGGCTGATAGTCAGCATTCTGCAGTGGAAGATCAGAGCAGGAGCTCCTTTGTTCCATTCCTAATTAGCATGATTCTCCATTTGAGAGTGCGAATGCTGAAAATGTATTAGCTCTTGCAGAACCCTGCTCTGAATGCAGGTTAGAGTTCTACTGCAATGCAGAAGTTGCATTCTCCTCTCTAAAATACAGATAGCCTACTCACTCAATGTGTTGTTAATGCTGCTGAAAAATAGCTTAAACCAGCTTAAGGTGATTAGCTAGTGTTCAGTTTTGATGGATTTAGATGGATTTTAGGCACTTGCCATCTGGGCCATGCTGGGAGACCAGCTAGACCAGCTGAAGATTTAACTTAAGACACTTTTGTTCCTCACACAGGCAAACACAAACACACACACACACACACACACACACACACACACACACACACACACACACACACACTATAGCATCAAACCCTTTTAATTGCCAGTTTGTAACCTAAAACAAATCCTCGTAAACAACATGAGTTTTGGAAAATTAGACGTGATTTAGGAGCATTTTGATAGCTTTTATGGTGCATGCCATTGAAGAAAGGGTAGATCAAACCATTCACAATCACTTTTTTCATTCTCATTAAAAATCTAAGATGCCAATACTGTGTATAAGGCCTATAAGGAGGAAGTAGGACATACTATTATTCCAAAGCACCAGAACTAACAATATAAGAGCAAAATGTCGGCAAGCCGATTAGAATTTGGCGGTGTTCACACAGGCAGTAAAAAAATCTGATTTTCAAATCTGTTTAGGTTTTTGTAATCTGAACAGGACAAAAGCACATAAAACCTGATTTTTACAAGCCTTATACAAACCACATTTGTAGGCAGTTTTATATCCGATTAAAATCAGTAAGCTCTGGTTTTATTGTCACGCTAATTACATTAGTAATTATATGAGTAAATCTGGCTGTGGTTCATCTTCTACACTACGTTGTATTTCTTTTTGAACACTTTGACACTGATTAGTTGAGAAATCCTAGAGTTTAACGCTCACATTTAACAGCCACTTTAAATAAAAAATGACAATGAGAATGTCCATTATCTTGGGTAACACCACTGAGACATGTTCAATCACAATAATCCAAGCACTTCAAGTATAGCCTTTTTGTACAGTCCATAGGAATTTTTTTTTTCTTCATTACTGATCACTCTAACATGTGCGCATGGTAGCTCCAGCTAAAAGCACCTTCATAGGCCACATCCACACTTATCTATTTCATATGAAATCTCTGTTTTCAGTTTCTTTACGTCATAATTTTCCAAAGTATGTGGATATGGAAAGCATTTTTATCGAAAACGTATTAGTGTGGACGTAGCCATAGTTATTAGTTTTCAGAGGATTGTTCCTATTGATCTAATGGCATATAAACAGAAGAAAAAAAAACATGTGAACTTGTGCTATTTGCATTGTGGCGATAGCAGTGAGTCTCCCACAGGAACTAAATAAGCAGGCACAAGATAACACAGATGGATATGGTATGGTTTTAGGCTAGCACTCACATACTATAGTTCTAATAAATGTCGCTTTGGATAAAAGCGTCTGCCAAATTAATAAATGTAAATGTTCAAACTGTTAGAGCTGGATATCAGGCAAGATGAAACAAAGGTGTCAATGGACAGCAGGGCCGATCTAGCAATGCATTACATGATGTAAATGAGCTATTAGCACCAGCTTTCATGTTACTTTCATATAACTAACAGAATTAGTTACTTTTAACATAGTTTGACCATACACACTCCATTTAGATTAAGTTAGAGGGATAACTGTCATTATTTTGATACATTTTTGTGGTCATGCTGTAGGCTACCTCACTCTGTGTAAGGAAAGTCAGTGTTTGGGCATTGTGTTGAACTTACTGGTTTGTTAAATTCTCTGGGAAAATTCCTTACTGCGACACTTCATGGTGACCATGTCTGTCAAGCTAAAACAACAACAACAAAAGCATCATAAAAGTAGTTCCCCTTCTGTCGCTCTCTCCACGTTGTGTCGGAGAAGCGACACTAGGGGTCTCTCTTGAGCGCCGATATCCACCTCTGATCTATGAAAAAAGGCCAATGAGAGTTGGCAGCCAGTATTTGCATGTCCCGCCCCCGGACATACGGGTATTTAAGCGGCGCAAATACGGGAGTTCATTCAGAAAATTTCTTCGGAGCCGATGGTCTGTCTGCAGTTTGCTGCGAGTTACACACCACTATTACGTTCCTGTTTCCTCTGACGATCTGCATGCTGTTGGATTTGACGGCGCACAACAGCGGCTTTCTCCTACTTTGCACGGCGTGCATTGTTGCCCCTGAGCGCTTCGACAGCGCAGACACACACACACATACTGTGTATTAAAAGAGTTATTTCCCTTAAAAGAGTGAATTTCTCTAAACGAGCAAAACACAGCGGCGTTGAACGTCCTTTTCAGGACGTGTCTTTTTCAAGATGCCCTTCCGCCCCTGTGTTGTTCCTGGATGCGGTAGAGTGCTCTCTACTTCAGACGGCCACAGGCGCTGTCTCGTGTGTTTGGGCCGCGATCACACCGAGGCGGCGTTTGTGGATGGCTCATGTTCTCACTGCGAGAACATGACCTTGACCACGTTGCAGTCGCGGCTTGCTTTCAACAGAGAGCAAGCCACCCCAGCTGCATCCCGCATTGCTCCTTCTTCCCACGGGATTGAGGACGATGCGGTTGGCACTGGGGGCGATTTGGGGGCGGCAGCGGGTGCAGTTTCGCCGGGTAGCCCCCCGCGAACCTCCCGTTCCCCGAAACGCTTGCTGGTCCCCGTCTACGCTCGCGGCGATAGCGGCTCGCCTCACGGCCCGGCTGTCTATCCTCCCGAGCCCGAAGCAGATGAGCTCGCCGCTGCATCGGAGAGTGTGATGTCTGATGCCGAGGACTCCCCTGGACTGCCGCCTTCGGGCCAGCAGGCCCAGGCTGAGGCCGACGCTCAGATGTCTGACATGCTTCCCAGGGCCGCCATGAGCGTGGGATTGGATTGAAACCCTCCATCCTCCCCACAGCCTTCACGGTTGGATGACTGGTTCCTGGGGACAGCGTGCCGTTCGCGGCCACGCATCCCCCCGGTCCCGTTTTTCCCGGAGGTGCATGACGAGCTGACGTCTATGTGGAGAGCCCCGCTCTCCGCTCGTCTAGGTGCCACCCACTCCACTCTCACCACCCTCGACGGCGGAGAGCGCCACGGATACGGGGCGATTCCCCAGGTCGATAGGGCAGTTGCGTACCATCTATGCCCCGGTAGCCCTACCTCCTGGCGTGGCCGCCCCGTACTCCCATCCAAGCCCTGTAGGACAACATCCTCGCTCAACGCGAAGGCCTACAGTGCGGCTGGACGCGCTGCCTTAGCCCTGCATGCGATGGCCCTCCTGCAAGTCCACCAGGCCAAAGCACTCAGAAACATGCACGGGGGTGGACCTGATCCTGATGTGCTGCAGGAACTGCGCTCAGCGACCGACCTCGCCCTGAGAGTGACGAAGGCCACAGCGCAGGCACTCGGACAGGCGATGGCCACCCTAGTGGTCCAGGAACGCCATCTCTGGCTCAATCTGGTCGAGATGCGTGAGGCCGACAAGAACCGCTTCCTAGACGCACCTGTCTCCCAGATTGGCCTTTTCGGCGACACCATCGAGGACTTCGCCCAACAGTTCTCCGCGGTGAAGAAGCAGACGGAGGCCATCTCTCACATCATGCCCTGCCACACACCTGCCGCTACGGGCCCTGCCCCGTCTGCTCGCCGAGGGCGCCCCCCTGCGGCGAAGAAACCAGCTCCTGCTCCGCCCCAACCCGGGCCCAGCTCTCAGCCCCAGCGTCGAGCACCCCGCAGGCGGCGTACGCCCCCTGTCTCACAAACCCCCTCTAGGACCCGGAAGGCTCCCAAGCGTTCCTGAGACAGTCGACCCAGAGCCGAAGACTCTCTGAGAGAAAGAAGAGAAGCTCTGGAGGTGGTAAGACCGCTCCGTCCCCCGGTGGAGGGCCGGGAGGAGAATCCTTTGTTTTTTCATTTGCCACACCCCCTGACGGGGGCTGTGGTACCCACATTCTCAATAAAAGAGCTATTTCCTTTGCCTCTGGGTCACCTGGCCTGCAAATGCCGTTCTCACGGCAATCTGCTTTCAGATTACGACAGTCCCGGTACACCGGACACGGCGATCCCGCCTTCCGCCTGCCCACGACTGTCCCCCGGCCGGCCGGTTCAGACGAGTCCAGAGGACGCCAACATCAGACCTCCTCCTCAGTCACGAACCCGCCCCCTGCCGGGCGCGCGGAGCAAGGTAAGTGCTTTGAGTTTATTCTCAGCACCTCAGCCTCAGGCCGCAACGAAGCCGCCCGACGCTGCATTACCTGTTCCGCCCCGCTGCAAGGCCCTTTGGTGCCCCTAGCGCAGAGCTGGGAAGCGTGGTTTTCGCTTCCCAACGCGTCACGCTGGCTGCACCGGACCATTCGACTCGGTTACGCAATTCAGTTTGCCCGGCTCCCGCCCTCCTTCAGGGGCGTCCGGTTTTCCGCGGTACACGGCGAGCATGCCAGTTCCCTGTGCACGGAAATCACGATCCCCTTAGCCAAGGGCGCGGTAGAGCCCGTCCCTTCAACCGAAATGAGGAAGGGTTTCTACAGCCCTTACTTCATTGTACCCAAGAAAGGCGGCGGCTTACAACCAATCCTGGACCTGCGAGTTTTCAATCGGGCCTTGTTAAAACTCCCGTTCAAAATGCTCACGCAGAAAATCCTCCCCTTCGGCCTGTCTCTGTCCCCTCGCGTCTTCACGAAGGTCACAGAGGCGGCCCTTGCCCCGCTACGAGTAGCCGGCATCCGCATTCTAAACTACCTCGATGACTGGCTCATCCTAGCACACTCTCGAGAGTTACTATGCACACACAGAGACCAGGTGCTCCGGCACCTCAGCCGCTTGGGGCTTCAGGTCAACTGGGAAAAGAGCAAGCTCACTCCGGTTCAGAGCATCTCTTTTCTCGGGTTGGAGTTAGACTCAGTCTCAATGACAGCACGTCTCACGAGTGAGCGTGCTCAGTCGGAGCTGGACTGCCTCGCTTCCTTCAAGCCAGGCACAGTGGTCCCTCTAAAACTTTTCCAGAGGCTCCTGGGGCATATGGCGTCCTCCGCGGCGGTCGCGCTGCTGGGGTTGATGCATATGAGACCACTCCAGCACTGGCTCCAGACTCGAGTCCCGAGACAAGCATGGCACCACGGCACGCATCGGGTAAGGATCATCCCCGCCTGCCTCAAAACACTCTGACCCTGGACAGACCTCTGCTTTTTATGGGCAGGAGTGCCCCTGCAGCAGGTGTCCCGACGCGTTCTGGTCACAACCGACGCCTCCCGGTCTGGGTGGGGTGCCGTGTGCAGCGGGCATGCAGCAGCGGGCCGTTGGAAAGGGGCCCCGCTGCGTTGGCACATCAACTGCCTGGAGTTGCTGACCGTCCTTCTTGCTCTCAGGAAGTGCCTCCCGTTAGTTCGGGACAAACACGTCCTCGTGAGATCGGACAGCACCACGGTGGTGGCGTACATAAATCAACTGTCGCTGCGTGCCACTCACATCCCTGGCAAGCTCAACGTCATAGCGGACGCGCTATCACGACAACGCCTGCCCGGCAGGGAGTGGAGGCTTCACCCCCAGTCGGTCCAGCTGATTTGGGAATGGTTTGGCAAGGCCCAGGTAGACCTGTTCGCCTCCCAGGAAACCTCCCACTGCCCGCTCTGGTACGCCCTAACAGAGGCTCCCCTCGGGACAGACGTGCTGGCACACAGCTGGCCCTCGGGGCTGCGCAAGTACGCATTTCCCCCAGTGAGCCTTCTTGCACTGGTGCTGTGCAAGGTCAGGGAGGACGAGGAGCAAGTCACGCTAGTGGCCCCCTACTGGCCCACTCGGACTTGGTTCTCAGAACTCAGGCTTCTCGCGACAGCTCCTCCCTGGCTGAATTCCCCTGAGAAAGGACCTCCTCTCTCAAGGATGGGGCACGCTCTGGCACCCGCGCCCAGACCTCTGGAACCTCCACGTCTGGTCCCTGGACGGGATGCGGAAGAGCTAGCCGGCTTACCGGCGAACCGAACCCGAAGACCCGCAGAGATGCGCGATCAAGTCAGTGCTCCTGTTCCTACAGGAGAGGCTGGACAGGAGGCTGTCCCCGTCCACCCTCAAGGTGTATGTTGCCGCCATTGCCGCACACCACGATCCTGTAGACAGCAAATCTTTGGGTAAGCACGACCTGATCCTCAGGTTCCTGAGAGGCATCTGGAGGTTGAATCCCTCCCGGCCAGGCCTAGTTCCCTCCTGGGATCTCTCGGTAGTCTTGGCAGGACTCCAGAGACCCCCCTTCGAGCCGCTTGAATCAATTGGACTCAGGGGCCTCTCTCTTAAGACGGCCCTGCTGATCGCGCTTGCCTCTATCAAGAGGGTCGGGGACCTGCAAGCGTTCTCTGTCAGCGACACTTGCCTGGAGTTCGGTCCGGCGGATACGTCTGTGATCCTAAGGCCGCGACCGAGCTATGTGCCCAAGGTTCCTACCACACCATTCCGAGATCAGGTAATGAACCTGCAAGCGCTGCCCCGGGAGGAGGCAGACCCAGCCCTTTCGTTGCTATGTCCAGTGCACGCCCTGTGCATTTACCTGGACCTCACACAGAGCACCAGACGCTCTGAGCAGCTCTTTGTCTGCTTTGGGGGACGGCAGAAAGGGAATGCCATCTCCAAACAGAGGCTCGCCCACTGGGTTGTTGACGCCATCACACTGGCTTATCACACCCAGGTCGTGCCCCTACCCTTGCGGGTCCGAGCTCACTCAACAAGGGGTGTTGCGTCCTCGTGGGCACTGGCCAAGGGCACCTCCCTAGCAGACATCTGTAGAGCCACGGGTTGGGCAACACCCAACACCTTCGCGAGGTTTAACAACCTCCGCGTTGAGTGGGTTGCGTCTCGTGTTTTCTCAGGTCCGAGCCCGTAGAACTCTGTAACACGTATACTGACCGGCCGGGTGGATCGCTTGCGCCCAGCGCCCTTTTCCTGACGTCAAGGTTAAGTAGTGCACCTTTTTTCCCAGGGCGCCCCACTCCAAGTCGGGACCCTGGTCGATTCCTCCCCAGCCCTCCGGGTCCGCGGTTCAGCGGAGGAACTCGCTGACCCAAGCCACTGCGGGTACCCTGATGGCTACCCTGTACTGGTATAGGTGCTCCACAGGTAAGGCCTCCTGCTCGGACTCCCCCTGTGTGTAATTCCACAGTTCTGTCCCCTTACGAGCGGATCCCCGTGTCTCCCTTAGGCAGTTACAGCTGCCCCGGTCACCGTGCTGTAGCAACTCCCCCCTTTCGAGGCTGGATCTACCACCGCCTCTGTATCGGCAGTTCACGTACACGGTTCAGCACATGGCAAGATTGGAATGGGTCCCCTAGTGTCGCTTCTCCGACACAATGTGGAGAGAGCGACAGAAGGGGAACGTTTGGTTACGTATGTAACCTCCGTTCCCCGAGGGAGGGAACGACACGTTGTGTCTTTCCTCCGCCATGTCGCTGAACCGAGCCACTGTTGTGGCCGGACCATTTCCGGCTCCTCAGAAAAATCCTGAATGAACTCCCGTATTTGCGCCACTTAAATACCCGTATGTCCGGGGGCGGGACATGCAAATACTGGCTGCCAACTCTCATTGGCCTTTTTTCATAGATCAGAGGTGGATATCGGCGCTCAAGAGAGACCCCTAGTGTCGCTTCTCCGACACAACGTGTCGTTCCCTCCCTCGGGGAACGGAGGTTACATACGTAACCAAACGTTCAGATGACTTCTGCTCTGCATTACACGTTTTTTTGAAGCCATCAGGAATCTCTTCTGTCAAAGTTCTGACATGGACTATTTAAGTTGCATGGACTACAAAACTACACTACTTTTTGTATTGTACATGGCTATTCTTATGGGGACTCTCCATAGACACAATGATTTTTTTACTGTACGAACTATAGGTTCTATCCCCTAACCCCACCCCTAAACCTAACCCTCACAAACAACTTTTTGCATTTTGACATTTTCAAAAACATAATTTACTATGTTTAAGAAATTAGAATAATTTTGACACTAGAAATGTCCTCATAAACCACATTTATAGCATAATACCCTTGTTATTACCAATTTGTAACCTAAAAAATGTCCTCGTCAACCACCCAAACCTACACACACACACACACACACACACACACACACACGCACGCACTTCCTTGTTACTCCAATGCCAAAAAGCAGTGCATCCTCCATTGCTAGTTCTAAAGTGACGTTTTCAAACTAGCAATGAAGGCTTGAGCTGTATCAAAGCTAGATACACTTGATCAGTTTAACAGTTTTTATATTATCTGAAATATCTGTGAGAAGCAACCCCCACACACACACACACGCATACACACACACACTCCCACACATACATTATATGCATTACGCACACACTCACTCGAGCGAAAAACAGAGCCGTCATGTCAGCGCACACCTGATTATCAGTGGGGTTGAAAACAGTTGTTAAGGTCTACAACTGAAATATGGTGACACTCACTGCTGCTTGAGAAGTGCTTAAACTTACATATTGGTGATTTGGAAGCGATTCTACTTCTGACAAAAGCTGCAAAAAAAGGTAACCCCAGAATATATATATACACAAACGCACATCCATCCATACATTTAAACGATAATACATTTAGCGAGTATTAAAGAAACCATGGAAACTTTCTTATGCTTGCTGAAAATAATAGGGCCTGAAGTTTCTTCATCACGAACTGAACCGATTATTTCCCATCATGTTCTCTGTATAATTATGTCCTACACAGTGGCTTTCTCTTTAGTTCTGATGTATTTGGTCCTTTCAAATGATTACATTTTCGAGCTTTAATTTGCTTAACATGGTACAAACGTCTTAAAATATGCTCGGAGGATCAAATCCTATTACTCATGCCATCCATTTATGCTAACAGTAATTTGGTAACGCAAGTCAGTCTGAATATCTGCAGTGGCTCTGCGTAGGAGAGAACAAGATAAGTTTATTCCTCCCACCGACCTCAATCTATCTTTCTTTTTCTCTCCCTCTCAGCACCACTCTCTCTATTTCTCTACATCTATTTTCTCTCTCTATTGAGCAGAGAGCTTCCAGTCCCTCTAAAAAGCACTAATGATGAAGTCCAAACCTCCTGCCAAATGGGATGATGGCTGAACATTCTTCCAGGCAGGTACCCCTGTGTTGATGAAAAGAAACTCTGAAGTATGCAGCTGCTATTTTTAGTCCATCCTTTCTTAATATTCTCATAATCACACACAAACTTAAAGGGATATTTCACTTAAAAATGAAAATTCTCTCAAACGCGCAATACTTTTTCTTCTGTGAAACATAAAAGGAGATGTTGCTGGACAGATTTACAGCATCAGTTACCCCTCAATTTCATTTTATGGAGAAAAAAAAAAAGATCTAATTAAAAGTAAATGGTGACTGAGGCTACAACTTCATCTTTTGCGGAAAAAAATGATGTGGGCATGGAACAATATGAAGGTGAGTAAATGATGAACACTTATTGGTTTTATTGCATGTGCTTTGAAAAAAAAAAGGGCAAATTTTAAGTTATTTTGTATCCTGACCACACCAGAATTAAGCACTAACAAACCAGAAGCCTAGTAAAAAAAATACAGTATGCACACATCCAAGTGAGTCACCCAATCCTCCAGTGACATTTAAATGTTGCCTAATTTTCCAGTTGGCAATGTGTTGTTGCAATTGATTTGAGGGACCTTTGCTTGCTCTTGGCCAGCATGACTACTACTGTATATCAGCCTATCATCAGCCGGTTACTGAACACCCAGCCTGCACCTCCAGCTAGTGCTGAAATAACAGCAGACCCAACTCTGGGTTTACCAATTGCTGACTGCACTCAAGATAAACACTGTAATATTTGGATTGCATGTTATGTTGCTACTGCAGCCAGAGGTTTGGCATCCAGCGATTATGGCTAAAATGGATGCCCAGGTGGTAAAGGTTACACAGAATATTGAGGATGAAATTGCAGGATTGTTTATTATAAACATTCTAAAATATCCTCTTCCTCAGTTCAATAATGGATTCAAGAGGATTCATTATAAGCCAGAAATTTCAAATAAATGTTGGGTTTCCTGAAAGAAATAGCGAGTTCTTGCAAGTCAGCAAAATAATGGAATTCTATTAATCTCCTAAAACTCAATAAGAGAACTTTTGTTTGAAAAAACGAAATAGCCCATGTCACTATGTGATTTGGTTGGAATTCATTACTGAAGATTAATACAGTACTTAAAACCAAACCCCTAACCAGGATGTTTGAAGAATATCAATAGTGATGCATTGCACTGCATCAAAAGATTGTGAGTATATAGTACATCATTTTTCCTCTGTGTAGAGTACAGGATGTAAAGACAGCTCCCACAGTTATCCACTTCTGCTCAGAAGCTGCCAGGAAGAGTGTGATACCACCTACAAAAAGCACATTGCATAAAGTCTATCTCCAGATATTACAACCACAAGGTTCTGACATCACAATCCATACTAATTTGAAGCACAATCATGAGGATTGGGGTCAGAATCAGCATCTCAGATAAAATACCATCTTAGACCAACAGAAATGCATGCCGGTCTATGCTCTTTACAAAACAGATGATTTAATTAATGCTAGTTAGTCAATTAGTTAAAGGGATAGGGAATCTCTCATCATTTACTTACCCTCGTGCTATCCCAGATGTTTATGACTTTCTTTCTTCTACTGAACACAAATAAAAGACTTTTAGAAGATTATTTCAGCTCTGTAGGTACATACAATGCAAGTGAATGGGTACCAAAATTTTGAAGCTCGAAAAAGCACATAAAGGCACCATAAAAGTGAATCCATAAGAATCCAGTGGGTAAATCAATATCTTCAGAAGCAATATTATAGGTGTGGGTGATAAACAGATCTCTATATATGTCCTTTTTCACTATAAATTCTACCCTTGACCAGTAGAAATTCTACCCTTGCCCAGTAGGTGGTGATATGTGTGAACACTGCAAATTACCAAAAACAAAAGTACAAGAATGTGAATGTGGAGATTGATAGTAAAAAAGGACTTAAATATTGATTGGTGTCTCATTCACATCTATTATATTGCTTCTAAAGACATGGATTTAAACACTGGAGTCATCTGGATTACCTTTATGGTGCCTTTATGTGCATTGGAGATTCAACATTCGGTACCCATTCACTTGTATAGTGAGAATCTACATAGCTGAAATATTCTTCTAAAAATATGTATATGTTCAGCAGAAGAAAGAAAATTATAAACATCTGGGATGGCATGAGGATGAGTAAAAGATGAGATAATTTTCATATTTGGGTGAACTATTCCTTTAGTGTTAGTTTGGAGCTGGTCTACCTGGTGAACCTACATAGTTACGCAAAGCTTTTTATTTTATTTAGTTTTTCTGATGCTGGTTAAGCTAGTTAAAACACCAGCACACTAGCATCCAATGTTGGGGGCCAGCATGCAAAACACAACATTTGCTTGTCTGTTTAGGTGGAATAGCATTGGTAAACTTTTCTTGCTGCATTCTTCAAGTTGACAATTTCATGTGATGTATTTACTCAGTTCTGACCAACATCATGAAAACTGAAGCATTGTGCACCATAATCATGGTTTTTAATTTGAGGTTTGATATACATTTCTGATTGTCTCTGCCAGTTCCTTTTTTTGACCTGCCTGAATGTTGGAAATTTCTTTGAAATTGAGAATGGGTTTAGTAAAGTGTGCAGTGTGTGGATCGATAAAGAACATTGTCTTTTACTGTAACCACTAAACCATTCCCTTGGCACTCTTTGGCCCCTGACCACCATCACCCCTTTCTTCCTCCTTTTTCCCAGTGCACTGTTCATCTATACTGTTGCAACATAGCCCCATATTTCTCGGCTGTGGTTATATTTCCCATCATAGAGAACCCTGACCCGTTTCATCTTGCTTCAATGTCTAGGGGGCTTTGAGCACAGCCATCCCTTAAGAAAAACAGATGATGGGATTTCTGAAAAAGACATCAGGATGTCAAAATGTCGCTTACAGGCTAAGCATTTAGAAATGGAATTCAACACAACAAGCCAAAAATAATTAGTGTCTATGACAGTGTGATATTTTAACAGTTGAAACTACACATTTGTAGTTTCAACTGTTAAAATATAAAATTTTTATGAAATGTAACCAAATTTGAAAGTTTAAATTTGTGTGGAAATGCTTAAACCAAGGAGATATATAATAGCTGGAGAAAGCTATATGTTAGCATTCCCCTTCATCTCAATGGCAGTTGCACAGCAGGCGCATGACCCCCCCAAATATATGCGCTTTAAAAATCAGCTCTTTCCTCATGAGAATTCAGTTCTGGCCATGGAAGTTTTTCAAACAATAACCTGAGCCATAAATGCCATGTGACTCATCACTCTGCAGTGGCAGGAAAATGACATGGATTGGCCAATGGCACAAGAATGTGCAACATCCCAAGTACTTCAGTAGCAACTATCTTGAACTGTGACATATCATTGAACTGTGGCAGCAAAAAATATAAATCAATTTCAAGCATTTAAGAGGCCTCTAAAAAATGATCTAATATGTAATATATCATAGCATATTGGCTTAAACATGAAATATTAACTTGAGTTGAAATTATTTTATTATGGGAGTAGAAAATGACTGAGGAATGATTGGAGACATATTAAGTTCACACAGCTATGTAGGAAGACTGTTGTCTGGGACAATTTACAATTATTCAATCTAGCAGTCATTAAACAAAAATATTTGATTATCAGAATTCAGTATTCATGAGAGAAGTGCAATAAGTTGTTTATCTGCTGATGTGTGCTTCATCACCTTTCACTAACTTTTTTTTTAATATAATTTGTCATGTATTACAGGGGTGGATTTAGGCATGGGCAACATGGGCAGCTGCATCTTGACCACATCCCCCGTCATGGCGAGGTTTGTGCTGAAGGGAGTTTTGCCCATACAAGCCAGAACAACCACTGATGTATTACTTCTAGTCCAGGGGATGGGTTCAAGTACTGACAGTATCACTGGAATTACAAAACATCAGATCATAGGAGGCCTGGTGTACACATCTTAAGGCAATCATTGGCACATAGCTGGCAGGGTGAGTGAGAGTGGGACAGAGAAAAAGAGGTTCAAATTATCAGTCAGTTCTGCATGTTCAAATGAGAGATGACATTTCTCCAGGATACGTGGTAGGCAGGTCTCTGGTGTGTGCTGCACAGAGGTATTTGGGTGTGTATGTGTGTGTGGCAAGTACTCTATCTAGCCTTTCATCCTAGACATTGCTGATCTTTAGAATGAGCAGATGACTTAATACCCCAACAAGGCGCTCAAACAGAATCCATTATCAGCCGCCAGGGAGAACAGATTGAGCTGAAAGATCACTCATTTTCTCTCATCTCTCTATACATCTCTCTCGTTTTCTCTGTCTCACACTCTCCAAAGCCACATCTTCCACATACAATCTCCTACACTGCACCAAACCAAAATTAAACCTGAAACACCATACAAACTCTTGTAGTATTCTGTGGCTTTAATCCATGTCTATTAGCTTGAGGTCATAGTGTACTCCTAAAAGTTAACAACGTTTTGCTACCAATCACACATCAGCACCAAAATGCCATTAAACTATGTAATGCCATTTGCCAGAAATTACCTTTAAACTGTCAAGTTGTTAAACTGATCTTTGTTCCAGGCTTCATTTTTGAAGGACGCTAGTAACGAAATCACTTACTATTCTTGTAAGTTGTCAACAGATTTCATCATCCGCTCGAATGAAAAGAAGTGCTTTAATGTCACCACCTGTACAATCTGATGTCATTTTCTTACTCCTGAGTCAAAGGTGGTAAACGGTGGAGTAATTGCATCATCTCCGTCATTTCCTTGTGAATGGCCAAAAGCATACTTCTTCCATCAGCATGTCCTGACATCTTACATACTCTAATCGTTAATCTAACAGTTTTGTTCCCACATAGCTTTAAAACTGATTTTTTTTTTTTTTCCCCGGTAATGTTACAACTTCTCATTCTGGGGAAATAAACAGTGCTGATTTACCAGTATTTCCCAATGGGTTCTTTGCCAATTTTCCAGAAAAGGCTCTATGTGTGAAAGTGACTTTAGATTCTTGGTTGTATGCCTCCATATAATGTCAGCAACAGACAGCACATGCCCACAGTGCATTCAAGGAACATCATACATATTGAACATAAAACTGGAAAGCACTTTCTTGGGCTTGCAATCTCTTATCTGATTGACTGGTATTATGCAACTCCTGAGAGTAAGAGCACACAGTTTGTAACAGTCTGAAAGCAAGTTTATATCACATGATTGAAATCTATACACATATTCAAAAAAAAATATTACATTTTTTTCACACAATTGTTCACAGAGACTGCCATGCCTCTATTTGCCATGCCTTTATTTTTCCCCACCAGTCTGTTATTTTTGTATAACCTCAGATAAACCCAACCCTGAACAGCATGTACAAACAAAGACAACCTGTGGTTGGTCACTTTACATGTCGGTCAATCTGACCCTTCTTGCCTAAGTAGGTAGTTTTTGGCCAGAATAAGCTGCTTTAAGGCTTTATGCCAAAAGTCTGGCTACACACGACTAGCCTCCACATGACTCAATAGCTATTTTTGGTATCAGCAGTTTAACTTCTGAGCTCAGAGTATCAGCCAGAACAGTGAGAGGTAATGGAGTTCTTTTCAAACACTCAGAAGGCTCAAAAAGAGCTGATGTGTTTGCATTTTATTATGCTGACTGTTTGTGGGCCAAACGCATGTATACAGGTACAGGAGCTTTTTGAGAAAGAGTAGGGCATAATGGGCTGTTCCAGTGGGTATGTGTTCTGGGTAAAAAGCTGTGGGGGGTTGCAGGTGGAATCAAAAGGTCACAGAAAATGCATTCTTTCTGGATTTTCACTTAAGGTAGACAACACTATATTTATTCCATTGTGAATATGTGTGTTTGATTGAGTCTTATCTAAAGAAGAAGCAGGGGGGATTGTGGTGATTGTGGACTCACCGGCTGTAAGATGGCCTGTGTTTGCCGCACAACAAGAATATCCTTTGCTGTGTCGGATACAGTTACCATCAGCCAGCCAGCCATAAGAGCAAGGTAGGCAACAACAGGACGCAACCGCTGCTTGTTACCATGGAACCCAGGAGTCATCCTCTCATCTTTACACAAGCCCCATGTTTCATTCTTTTCTTTTGGGAAAATATCTCCCTCGCTCTTTCTTTTTTGTTATAAATAAGTGATGTAATTGCAAGTGCTAGACAATGCTCTGTACTGTGTTTTAGAAGTTGGGTTGAAGACAGAAAGAGAGAGAGGGAGCAACAGAAAGTTAGGTGTGGAAATATGACCCGATGGATGGATGAAACCAGCTTTGTTTGTTATTTTTATGTCTGGGAGACTCTTAAGATGATGGATAGAAAGTTTCTTAATTTAAATACCTTTATGGATGTGTTAAATAATACATCGAAAGCTTAACTTATTTTCTGAATGGCCAGCTGCTATGTAGGCTTTTGAAAGCAGCCGCATCAAAGAGCATTCATTAAATAGGCAACTACAGCATTCAAGATGTAAAAAAGTGTGCAAAATGCTTGAAAAAGTCTATAGAGTTTTAATGACCATGATGGATCATGTAATCTGATAAATTTCTCAAAGTCTCGATTTTTCACTTAAGTCAGTCCAGCAGGTCAATTTGTCGTCTTTCCAAAATGATGTTAGCAAAAGTGACACCTCAAATAGAAAAAAATAAAAACTACAGATCTACCGGTCTTAACTGGTATAATCTGGTTTTCCCAGCCTGACCAAGTATGTGCTCAGCAGTTTGGCCTGCTAACATGTGCTCAAAACCGCTATTAAAACCAGCAAACACACAAGTTTGACCAGGGGTGCATTTCCTGTACAATGATGTAACTCACTGCTGAAACATAGTATGATGCATCCTTGGAGAAATTAACTAGTCAAGTTTCCCAAAACCATAGTAAATTTGTCTCACATCCATCATTCGAACCACGTTGGTTCAACAACATAGAGCTGTTGTTAATGATGTAAAGCAGGGGTTGGAGTAATAACTTCCAGGAATATGAAATTATAAAAGCTCACCTACATGTACTTAAGAAAGCCGTATTATTCGAGAAAGCTGCTGAAGACAGGAAAGCTGCATGCACTGTGTAGATACATACGATGCAATAGATGGGTTTCCCTCTTCACTAAACTTTGGGGTTCCCCAATGCACTTGATCAAATAGGCACATGTGCACTCTTAAAAAAATAGATAAATGCCACTTATGCGTTAACACAAATACATAAAAGCTGTGTTCTCTGACAGAAACCTTGTGTGATAAAGTGTTTTCTATTAACAGCCTTTAATGCCTTCAACGGCTGCATTCGCATCTACGTGATGTTTCAGAACAGCGCTTTTTGCAAAACGCATTTGCAAAAACGCAAAAAATAAGCAATTTATTTATGTGTTCAGAGTGTTGACAGAATAAAAGATATAGAAGCCTCAGAGATGTGAAATGATGTCCACACAGCAAACTAACAAGGAACTTTGTTTCTAACCACAGGTGGAAAGCAACCATGCAACTTTGAGATGCTGTTTGCTAATGTTTGTTGGACCTGTGGTTTTGGGAAACACAAATCGTTGAACTATGTTGCTAACAATGGAACTTGTTACCATATATGTCTAATGTTGCTATTGGGTAACACACTGTGGCAGGGCGGAGGGCGGAGGTGCGTGATGCTACACATCTGACCCCTAATCAGGCTCATTAAGCCTGCGGTATGAAGGCCAACTGGTGACGGCAGTGCAACAGAGAGAGAGATTTACGGGCAGCTGCCCAACACCTGTGTATGTGTTTGTTTTTTTGTTAAGTTTAATATTAAACTATTATTTATATTGTCAAGCCAGTTCTCACATCCTCCTTTCCATTAATCCCTTTACACTGGTGCCGAAATCCAGGAAGGAGGAGGGATGCGCCGTAGTAGAGTCCTCATCACTACCATCCACCCCATCTGCCCCATCTGCCGGGGCATGGAGGAGTCCAGCCGCTGACCGCGAGGGAGAGAAGGGGTTCTTAGCCAACCACCTGGAGCGGTCAGGGCCATTACCAGGGGCTGGTGGAGACCCATTCTGTTCCCCAAGTTCCCCGGACTTGGAATTCCGTCTGCCAGGGGCTGGAGGACTGCCTCCGATCTGCCCGGGGAGGCGTGGCTGTCATCCATTAGAGGGTGGAGCAGTGGCCGAGGACCAAGCTACGGCGTATCGGGGAACCGGCGAATAAATGTTTCTTTTTCTCTCTTTTAAATTTTACTGTGATACTGTGAGTCACGGAATTTTCATGAGATCAGGCTGGTAGTTTATATTGATTTAGCTCAGACAGGATTTGAACAAGTGATGGATTTTTTTTTTAGTTTACTTACTTTCTCGCACACACATTAGCAACTCTCATCTAACTCTGTTTACCTCCTCGTGTGACAGTTTATTGGCCACATTGGCTCTTGATTCCCACCCATGTAGTAATTTTCACCGCCACCACCACCTAATCATGGTTGGTTTATGAGCAGCGGCAATCCTGGCGACAGCCACATCCATGCTTATAAACTATAGCATTCAGCTCCACTGAGGGCTGCCAGCTATATCATCGCCTTGCTAACAAACAAGCTCTCGCCTTTCCCCCCTCCTGTTAAAACGTCATCTTGAGAGAAGTATCACCACCTCCAACCACTGCTGGATTTATACAGTGAGACCCTGAAAAGGAATCTCTGCTGGGGTGTAGACAGAGAGGACGTTACTGTGTAGGACTCAAGAGCCAATGTGGCCAATAAACTGGCACACAAGGAGATACACAGAGTTAGATGAGAGTCTCTAATGTGTGTGAGAGAGTTTAAGCAAACCCTAATGTAATTTCTGGCACAATTCACATTGCAGTGCAATCATAATGCATTAAAGCTCATCTAGAAAGATTTATGATACACCTGCAATGAATCTAAGTAGCGCATAAGGATGCTGAAAACAAACGTTACTGTTCCACAGAGTTCTGCTTATAATCTTTTTAACACTGTGGTATGAAATATTGGATTTTAGATGCAAAGTTGTAAGAACACAAATCAAGCATGTTGGTCCTGTGTGTAGCTAATGCTTATTTTATATTTTGGCACTTTTATTAATTGGATCAAGTAATTTCAACAAATGTTCCATCTGCATATGCACAATTCAAAGTGATGGCAGCTTCCTAACTGAAATGAAGACTTCATAGGTGAACGATTTGGAACACTCTTCATAGGCAGCAACTCCACTCGGGAGACTCACCTTGCAACTGATTTCAATAAAGGTGATGTGAGAGGAATGACACAATTATCTAATGAGCATAAAAATACTTAGCACACACACATTTTGGGTAAAATAGTGTGTTTTCTTTTATTTTAAATTTATTATATATTTTTATTAAATTTTATTCTTTTCAGTATTGAATGGATTATACCAGTAGTTCTCAATTTGTTTGGTTCACGGCCCCCCTTTGAAACAAGAAAAACATTTATAACTACATTTTCTTTCAACTTCATGTCACAAATGTTTACAAAAAATGTAAACTGAAAGAAAAGTTACTTTCTTCACTAACTTGTGAATTTTGTCACTAAGTTGTCTTTATTTGTGAATACTTTCTGTTACATAAAAACATATAAAAAAGAATTATGCCTATATACTTTCAAAATATTAAAAATAATAATAATGGTAAAAAGTGATACTTCTGCAGAAGCAACCCCTGGGCATGAACACATTGCAAATTGCACATGTTGTCAGCCAAGGACTACTGTTGTATTTAATGAGACACAATGTTTTTTTCTTCCAGGGGGCGCTTTGCTGCACAGAACGGAATCCTCCATTTATCCTCATTTAATTATCCGAAAGATTTATATCTCATTTGAGACATTTTTACATGATTCAATCATGTGAATGAAAATAAGCAGTCTCTATAAAAGTATTTTTTAAATCCTCATCCAGTTATATTAAATGACTGTGATTGGCCCATTTTGCCAGTGCTAAAAAAAGTAATAAGTATCATGTGACTGTGTGATCTATGTGCTGTTTCAGCTGTGGTCCGGACCTCTGTACAATAATTTAATCTTGATTTATTATACTGACAAACTTTAATTACCATAGAAATAAAAACGGACCTTTCTGCTATCATTTACTCACCCTCGTCATTCAAAACCAGTCAGACTTTTTTCATCCGTGAAACACAAGATTGAGGGATGAGAGGATCATGATTGTGGCTCTCCAAGCTCCAAAAGCATACATCAAAGCACTTTAAAGTAGTCTGTAACACTTGTTCCTTAGATCTAAATTCGTCTGAAGCATATGATAGTGTTGTGAAACAAACAGACCGAAATTTAAGAGTTAATTCACCTCTTCACCCATTTGAAACCAGTGCACAGCCAGAACAGCTTGTTTACATAAACATTGTGAGTGCACCTGACTCCATGGAAGCTTTGGGCTGTTGAGAACTGAGCCCGTAGGATGCGCTGCAGTGCCATGCGAAAGTTTAAACAAGGCAGTAGAAAAGGCAGAGGAAACTAATTTGTGCACATTTTTTTCTTGTGTTCATCAGTATTTTTGTTGAATGTGTGAATGTGAATGAGATTTGAGAACGGGCCAGTCTTCTGCACCACCTTACCTCTCCCCATGGGACGCACCCCACACTTTGCGAACCACTGGATTATCTGTACATTCATAATCAAATGTACCTCGCTTTGATCTCCATCTTTCCATTCTCTCCATTAATTTTTCCACCAATCTCATCACAGTGCATTCTGTGGTTGTCTATCCTGGAAAGGATACACACTATGCTACTTTTGAATTAGGTCAAAACAACATATATAGAAAGCAGCATAATTAAGGTACCTAACTTTTGGAACAGCCTTTGTCTGTGATGCTTTAAAAAGGTTTTGGAACAGACTTGGTTTTGAGGTCACATACTTTGTCTAAGTAATTCAAATAATAATGTTCCTGTTTAATTAATATTGACCTACTGTAGATGCTTTTAGTTTGTATCTCAGCTTATAACTTTTTCCAGTGTAATATAATAAACCATGTTACATGCATTGTCTTATTAACATCCACATTTTCTCTAAAAATAATTATACTGTAGGCATTACATGTCATGGAACCACAATGATTCACACAATGTTTGTTTTCAGGCCTGTGTCACTATATTCCAAATGTTCATATAACTCATCTGTGAGCATGCTTTATGCTGCCCTTTTATCAAAAACACATGGTGTGTGTGTTACGATGAGCAAGAAGGCAGACGAGGGGCGAGGATCTAATTGCAGTAGGTCTTTATTAAAGCAAAAATCATAACACGACAAAACAGGAACAAAGGAAATATCCACATTGGGAAAAATAAAGCAAACACGGAGGAACAAAAACACGGAGGACATAAACAGGGAAACAGGCAAAACAAGCATCCAGAAACATCGACGATCGACAAGGGAATGGAGAACAAACAGGGTTTATATACACTGGAGACATGATGATGACATACTACAATCAGGTGAGCACAATGACACAGGGCTGGCAGTGATGAGGGCCGGGGATCATGGGAAGTGTAGTTTTGGACAAAGACAAGTGAAACCCAGGGCAGACAACAAGGGAATCGTGACAGTGTAACTGAAATGTAATTCAATTACAATTAATAATAGTAATAATATTTTTTTATTAAACTACACTGTTATTATTTCTGACCAATTATATTATTATTATAATTTGACATATAATTTCATAACTTCAATTTTATTCAGTAGATAAATGTATGGACCAGCAGCTATTTGTAAATTATGACTTGTTCATCTAATGGTAAAATGTAAACTTTGAGTACAAAGGGCTCGAGGATTTAATCCGCCCTAATACTGTAACTTTCGACTTTAATAAAGTAAAATCTTTACATTAGTGGATGTACCTGTATATCATGAGCATCTACACACCAGCTTGCATTTTGTTTAGTGAATTCACATAAATCAAGCTATTTCAAAAGGTGTTGGGGACATGTCCCACCCAAAAATTATGCCTATGGATACAGGCTTCATTTAGTTGTAGATGTCTGTTTATAGTGTGAAGTTATACAAGTCTTGTGACACCAGTTTGCCATCACTGCCAACAGCCTCACTGCAAGATTAAGTCTGTGAATAACACTTTTTACACAGTGATTGGTGAAGAGAGACACACTCTCAGAGAGAGAGAGAGAGAGAGAGAGAGGATAATGAGGATCAAACTGACAGCAGTGATTTATAAAGTGTGAGCTCATCGCTGTGACTTTCCTCAGACATTGCTCGCACCTTCTTCACACATGGGTGGCAAACACACACATACATACTAAAGCCAGCAGCTTTTGGGGTAATGTGCTGTTGTGATTAATGTGTCCACAATGAGAGCTGTGTAAACAATGCTCTGCACAGCTGTTCCAGAAGTTGATTTTTCTGTCTGTCAGTGCGGTACTTAAAACCCATCCTCATGCTAGTAACGATCTCTCCAATGGGACCAATCTAAAACACACACACACACACACACACACACACACACACACACACACACACACACACACACACACACTTAAAATGACACCTTTTATATACAGACAGACACACTCATCAGATCCACAAACATGACATTCAGGGCTGGACTGGCAATCTGGCATACCGGGAATTCTCCCAGTGGGTCGACGCACTTTTGGGCCATTCAGGGGCAGACTGGCCAGCAGAATAACCGAGCAGGCCGGTGGGTCAGCTGCGAAATGGGCCGAATGGGCCGCGATAAGCAAAAAAGTGCCGCTGCATTATGCAGAACGGAGCACAAAACAGCGCCGCGATATGCAGAAAAGGACAGCAAACACCCACTAGACAATTTTAATAAGCAGATCTGTAATTTAAATGACAGCTTCTTTGTGTTAATGTAATGTTTTAAGCTATATCCAGCCAAGGACAGTGACTGTTTTCTCTTTCTCTTGTCAATATTGTAGATTGATTTTGTACAACTAATTGTATGTAATTGTGTATATATATACAAATCTTGATAATAATATATTTGCTCTTAAATTACTTTAAAGTGATTTGTTTTTGTTTTAAGCTGGAAAATCATTTCAACTAAACAGCCATTGTTGTCAAAATGTTTAATACACGTAGAAGTAAAAATCTTGTTAAAAATATTTTCTGTATTTATTAACTAAATAAACACAAAGAATAATAATATTTAATTGTTTTCATTTATATGCACCCATATGCATTCATGCATAGTAGCCTAATGAAAATCATTATTTAGCTTAATACATTTTTACTAAAACATTTTTGTGAATTAAATTCCCTTACTTATTTTTTGGAACCCAGTTGAATATTATTTACTACTGATTTTTTATTGTGGGTCCCAGTCAAGTTTATTATTATAATATAATACTTAATAATTATTGCTATTATTTTGAGGATTAGATTTATACAATAGTAAAGTGTTTCTGTCATGTGTAGTTGACAGTTTAAAGCATTCCTCATTACAAATCTGGTGAGACACTAGAGTTCCTTCTTTTCTGTGATACTGTGTCATAAAAAGATGTCACGATACCAGAGTTTCTGCAGTACCAGTAGTATTGATACAATTGAATACCCGTGCACTGTCTGACTGACACATGTTCACACACGAAATGTATATATTTTATAGAATAATGAATATAATCGTGATATTTTCTAGTGTGATTATTAAACTAC
Organism: Xyrauchen texanus; assembly: GCF_025860055.1. Classification (NCBI taxonomy): domain Eukaryota; kingdom Metazoa; phylum Chordata; class Actinopteri; order Cypriniformes; family Catostomidae; genus Xyrauchen; species Xyrauchen texanus. The sequence goes on from NC_068307.1 coordinate 13,398,708, forward strand.
GAAAGTAATTCTGCGAAAGTGATTCTGCGTAAGTGAAGACTAGTGTGATTATTAAATTGTGACTGTAGCGAAGACGCCGGGTCAGTTGTTTTAAGATCCATGCGCAGCTTTAATAACAGTGTAAACAGTAAAACAAAGTAGCAAATAAAGGGAAAACAAAAAGGCAAGCAAAGGTTTGATACACCGGTAGACAGTCCAGAATGGCAAACAAGTAAATCCGAGAGGCAGAGGGCTAATCCGGTAAACAAGTATAAAAACCAAAAAAACACAAGCAGGCTGGGAAATACAAGAAAACAGGCAGGCATCAAACAGGGTAAACAGGAATAAACTGCCTGTTAAACAGGGTAAACAGGAATAGTAATAAATGCTTAGAAATGTTGACAAGGCAAACAAGACTTCACACTGAATGTGAGAAACCAGGGAACTTAAATAGCCAGAGTAAATGTGGAACAGGTGTGAGAATAATAAGTTTGACTGGAGGATTATGGGAAATGTAGTTTGTGATGAGTTAATACTCAGGAGATGGCGACCTCTGGCGGTGTACAGGGGAGATAGCAGGGGCTGCCTGTGTAACAGCGACTTAGTCTGCACGTGTTGCACATTTTAAAGGGGTCATGACATGGTTTTTTTTATTGTATTATTATGTTCCCTTAGGTGCAATTATAGTATTAATATATTTTTTTTTAAGAAAAACTTTTAAAATCTAGTGATTTATGACCTTTTCCCACCCTGTTTCTCATCCTCTGATTCAAACAGTCTGTTTTGGGGGCGTTTTCCATTTAAGACTTCAGTGTTAACGCCCACTGTTATGATTGGCTAACGTCAGTGCCTATGTATCAATTATTGACGCTCCCAGCCAGAACAATATGCAAGTAAACTAAGTAAAAACACTGTGATTATTCATAATGAATGAAATTGCGCTTTAAAAAGTAGTTTAAAGTTTAAAATAGATTACTTACAGTTTGCGTCGTCGTTGTTCCCAGAATAGTCGGCACGGACTTATCTTTGAGCAACAGTTTTCTGGCAAAGCCAGCATCATATTGAGATTTGTTCTCAAAACAGTCATCCTTAAAATGTACAGAACAAACGCTTAAGTTAACACTGCCGTGACTGGGTCAGATCCGCAAAAAATAAACTACATCCATTTTTCCCTGACGTCTGGATCTTTCGGCAGCTTATTCAGAGGTTTTGTTTGACCACAGCCAGGAACAGCACATCTGTGTGGCATCGTAATTTTCCTGTGCACAAGTAGTCTCTGTCAGAGCTCGCTGTCCATCGACTGAACACTTGTGAGGCGCACAGCGATACTGAAATGAGCGTAGTCTTGCGCTTAAAGCGTAGTTATCTTGTGCTGGAGGCGGTCATATGCAAACGCTGTTACGTCACTTCTAACCGACACGTCACTTCTAACCATGAATCCAGAACGAGCTGTATTTTGAGCTTGATTAAATAAATGATTCGTTTAGAATGGGGAGGACGTCTTAAAATATTAAACTTGCAGGACGTTTTAATGATACAAAGACCTCTTATATACCAAAAGATCAAGGCAAATTTGGTTTCTCATGTCATGACCCCTTTAAAGTTAATTTGTGAAGCTGCTTGTACACTTAAAACTCCACATTATGAGCATCACGTGTGCTATGCAATTTGTATATATATATAAAAGAAAGATTATTGTTTATACTAAGAATTAATTTCATAGTAATTATTATATACATTATATACAAATATTTGTTCATTCTCTTTAGCGTTTTACTGTAAAATAAATCAGATTACTAATAAGTATTTGTGTGAAGATGTCCCCGCACCGTAATTGCTGGATAAAGCATATTTTTTTCCTGTTATTACTATTATTGTGACAAGCATATATGTTGATGAGCTATTCAAACAGGTTTGACACACATTTGCGATAATGAGCGACTCTCAAGTGACTTTTAATGACAGGCCGAAGATGTACTCATATTTCATTTCTATGAATGTGCGTGCAGACTGACTGCCGCTCTCATGTAACATCAGCCATGTTAAGGTATCATTTGTTGTTTATTTCAGTCTTTACATACTTTTGGAGTTTGTTTCCCTCTCTAACTGTACTGAAATTAAGTAATACAGAGAACTACCATAGATACTCTATAAAATGTACACCTCACAATTCATACACATTATTTATAAATATGCAGCCTGCTTGTTGAGTGGCGCTGCTTTAAAACATTGGATTCAGAAAAAGTCAAATGGAAAAAAAATAATAATTTCAGTGAAACATAAAAAACATGATGCAATGCTTACTTAATTGAGAAACACTTGTAGATTTAACTTTTTAAAAAGGCTGAAGGAGTGTGTTCAATAGCATATTACCCATTTTTGATGTGGTATCGAAATTGGTATTGAGAATCATGAAATTTTACTGGTATCGGTACCGACAACTGAATTTTTGTATCTAACAACCCTAGATTGGCTGTTTGTTTTCAGTCGATTCCATTTTATACATGTATGTTCCAAACAGGTTTTATTTGTTCCATCACACACATTCCAGCTTCATTCATTCTTCGCCATTCCAATGAAATCACAAAATAAATTGTAAACACATGCGCCCCCATTTCTAATATGGCCTACATCCACTGACGCACATTAGACTTGCCACAATGTCATAATTTTCATACTTATCAATGCGTATCCTCGTTCAAAAACTGTTATATGTTATTGATATTGGTGGTTTACGAGGATTCTCCATAAGCATAATGATTTTTACCCTGTACAAATGTACTTTTCTATCCCAACCATAACCCTAGCCGTAAACCTAAGCATCACGGAAACCTTGTCGCATTTTTACATTTTCAAAAAAACATTGTTTAGTATGTTTTTAAACCGTTTGAATTACGGGGGCACTAGGTATGTCCTCATAAACCACCTTTATAGCATAATAAACTCGTATCTACTAGTGTATAACCTAAAAACATTTCCTCGTAAACCACCAAAACCAACTCACCACAGTTTGAACCAAGAGCTTGAAAACAATGGCATACTTGCACCACCAAAAAGCCCAGTGCCACAAGGCAGAGATGACAGTGCATAAGCCAACAGAAACGTTTAAACTGATATTCTTTGTTGTTGAAACACTGCAATTGCTGGTGGACGAAAACAGATCCTTTCTACATCCTCTGTGGCAGCGTCTAATCTACAAATATATTCTATGCTACAGATACAGTCTGCTTTTATATGCTGAGGTCTGTTTTGCTTTCTCTTACAGTACTAAGCATAAAGCAAAGCAGTTTTTAATTAGCATTTCAAACATTGTTTACTTATACCAGTATAAAATCCCAGTTAATTTCCTTGTTAAAACCAGAATATGTCTTGGATGCTGGTATGCTGGTGTCCCCACCAGATTTCTTGACCATCCTAACCAGCAAGAAATACTTCTTTGAGAAAGACCATGCAGACTGGACAGCAGTCTTTACTGGTGAACACCATGGATATGCTAGTCAAACAGCTAAACCAGCACCAAACAAAGACTATCGAGCATAAACCAGCCTGGTCCAGAAAGTAAATTCATCTTTTGAAATGGGTTATGCTTGAATATGGTTTGGTCATTTATTTTAACAGCTGCAGGATTGACATCAATACAATTGAAGAAAATAAGTGTCCACTTCAATGAATTGAGATGAATTAATATATCTGTTTACATACTGAAGAGTTTTTTGCCTTTTACCACAAACTAAGCAATCAACTAAATTACCTGTTGCTCATCGATTATTACAGTCATGATTGGTTAGGACAAAAACTGATTTACACTGAGATCAACACGATCACGTAGGAAATCAACATACCTTCCAAGGTATCCTGAAATAAACCCCATTCAACCAAATTACTAGCAAGTGCCATCTCCCATAAGAAAATGTTTTTACCCTTTCCTGTGAAGCTACTGAAAGGGCATATTTCAGGAGCCACAAACTGATTCCTGCTAAAGAACTTATGACCTACTGTCACAAAATTAACACTTGAGATAAGTATGAAGAGATAGCTGTTATAATTTGTCACTTTATCACATTGTGTCTGGTTAGGATATTACCGTTCTGTTCCACCAAAGTAAGCCGGTGATTTGCAACATGATATTCAACATGATCCTCTTACTAAAACTGGAAGGATGGATAGACAGACAGACAGACAGAGACATATATAGAGAAAGAAACAGACTGATAGTGTAACAGAACGATTGATTTGGAAAGAGGGGGAGACAGAGTGAGGACCCCAGGTGCGCTGACTTCCACTGAGGAAATTGAGCAAACGGAGGATAAGTGAGATGGAGCGCTGTGTCTCAGAGTCGCCAATCAAACTAACAACTCTGCTCGACTCTCACCCATTAATACAAATGCCTGCTAGCCAGCACCCAGGACACAACATGTTGCCTCTCTTAATCTCGAGATACTCTTGTTTTCACTTTTTCAAACTCAGAAGTACAGCTGTTTTTCAGGGATTGTCTCTTCTTTCAACCCTGCCTCTATTTCCTTTATTGAGTGAAGTAAGTTTACTGTTTGTGAGGCACAAACATACTCTTGAGTACACAAATTATATGACCTTGGTGTTTTATTGAGAAAGTAACAACATGCAGAGAAACTTGCCGAGGCAAGGATGGATTGGTCAGCAAAGCTGTTGGAGAGAAAAAGTTATTGGGCTACTCTTTATGAACTTCAAAGATGCTGTAAGTGATTTGTTTTTATTTATGATATGACATGCAGAAAATCCTCTATTAACTGTCAAATATCACTCAAATAGGTGCCATAAAATGTCACACCTGTCTCTGTAACAGCCCTCAGCTGGGTAAACAGCGGGAGAAAAGATGTACCCAGGCTGCGGTCAGATCGTTTCTTTAGCCAATCAGAGGACATTCTACCTGTCAATCATTGCTCTTAGGGTCAGATGTCAAAATGCTCAAGGGGTCTCTTTCCCCTCCATCTGCTCCAATATAAAAGGTCTCTAGTGTGTGTTTGTGTGTATCTTTTGGAGGTTTTGGATAGAATTGGTGTAGCTAATTCAGCGGCCAGTCTAGTGGAAGTTCCAGAAGGCTAAAAGTGCTTACAGCACCTTTAAGGCCCTGTCCCAAATGGCACACTTGATGTGTACTTGCGGTCTCGTGTCCATCATTTGCTCATTCCCGCAAAGTCCTTGAGACCATAGGGTATTCCATTTGACATTTCAGTGCTCAGCAGGGTGCTCGCGAGCACCCCCATTTGCACACTCAATGTGCCCTTGGGCTGAGCCCGCATCAGTGTGGGCTCCACAGTGGACTAATACCCAACAGTCCATGCTGCTGATTCTTTCAACCAATCACAGCGGACTGGAGTTTCCAAGCCAGAGGAAAAACCTGCCAGACGAGGCGGTCAATCGCGAATTAAAAATGTATTTTAATAAACATTTTTATCAACGGCTGTGCGCTTGTTTATCACGTGTATGTAGTATTACTTTTAATCTGATGTGTAGAACTGGATCAAAACTTTGTTTTATTTAATTTTCCACAGATATGGCATTACTTCTATTCAGTTTATTGAATAGTTTTTCTTGGGGAAGGTTTATGTAAAAAAAAAAAAAAAAAGTAACCTAACATAAAACTTTTGCTATTTTTGTTTAAAAAAGGATTTTAGAATTGTGAGTCTCTTAAAAATCAAGACAAGAGAGAATAATTTAATGTGCATGGCTGTAGCTTGTAAAATTGCTTATATTTATTAATATAGCAACATTTAATCTAGCAGTGATAGACTGCACACGTGTGCTTGTGTGTATTTTATAAGTATTGTTGTGAATATATGGCAGTATGTTCTTTCTATACATGTTACTGTGTTCTAAGCACCTGCCTCTAACCATCCATGTATCTGAAAAATCTGTATTTGTTCTCAAAGATATAAAACAATGGGGTTTTGTTGCTGTATATGTGTGCTTTGTTTTTTAGAGGTTCTTGAGTAAATTGACATACTCACTGTAAAACAAAACTAAACAAAAAATTTGCTTTGTCAGTGCACAAATATTTGCTCTAGGTGTGAATTGACTTCATAGGAATCCATTGTTTCTAGTCAAAATGTTAATTGTAATGAGAAATCTTGGCGAAAATGTGCGTTTGGTGTGCAAAAAGGCTGTTTTTTTATTCCCAGTCCTTCCCTTCTGAGAGCTGCCTCAAAGATCCTGCATAGAAAGAACAGAGAAAAAGATAGTAAGAGAGAATGAGCGCTACAGAAAGGCCTTCGGTGGTTGATGTGTCAGTTTGCTGTATCGGTGTCGTAGAGTGTTTATGGCAGGCTCCAGATGTGGAGGAGCTTGGGTGCCCGGCAGTGTGTTGCTCCCCATAAACCAGCATTCCCAGTGCTGAAGAGAGAAAACAGGACAGGGGATGGGCAGGATGATTATAAGTGCATAGAGGTGGTGGTGGGGGAAGGGATGTAAGATGTCTAAATAAAAAAAACAAGCTGCCGGAGGGAGACTGTGCTTATGTAAGTCTATTAATGTGCCAGGGACTGTGCGTGCAGACAGCTAACCTTTTGTTTAAGTGAGAGATGAGGGGTGACATTATTCATCAGTGTGGTATGCTAGTTAGTGGCAATCATTTGCAAAAGCTTATTGGAAATATACATAAGAGTAAGGATGAAGAATGATCCCGATATTTAACTCTGAGTAACCCTCTACAATGCAAGTAAATAACTTGTGCATGCGATCATATTTCACACTATACAAATAACAGATTCTTTTACTCCAATTCCCAAATGAATCCCCAGTTGAATCGAACCGAAATTGTAATTAAAATATAACAAAATGAATCAGAATCGATTTGAGAAATCTCTATCAATATCCGGCCCTACAGTCATGTGTTTCATTTTACTTCACTCTCTTAAAATGACTCCTTCAGTTCCAGTCTGAGTAAATGTGTGTGTCTTGCATTCAGTTTTTGCACCTCAGATCAACAATAAGACCGGGCCTCATCTGGCAAGACCAGATTAAGCTCTCATAATAAATCAGCTCCATTAGTGCTAGCTACTAATTTTATTGGTTGGGGAAAGGAAATGGGTCCACTGTCAATATCCAAACATCTCTGCATATTTCTGTTTGTTTTGTGTTAAAAAGGTAGTGAGATGTAATGCATTGTATTTTTGCCCGAGCCAGTAAAAATGGGTGGCATTGAGAGCATGCAATTCTTACTAACGAAACTGCTGTTTCTTCTTTAAATAACCAATGTAATTTCTGGCTGCAATGTTCAAAATCAATTCTGAGCCCTCCAAAAAAAATCGTATTCATTGTGAAACTGTGTTTTCTTAATGGCATGAATCGCACTGAAGGCCTAGACTTAAATGCATGGGCCGCGTCTGTTCCAGTTTAAAACAAACAAGTGTTTGCGCATAACCCTGCCCACCATGGTCAGAGCGGTAGTGTTCAATCCCCCTCACAGAGACAGCGGCACACTACTCAAACACACCAGTGCTAATGAGAGAGATAACACACACACACACACACACACACACACACACACACACACACATTGAGCAAACACATTATTTATCCACACAACATAAGTAGCTAATAAAATGTATTATAGCTAGTACATCCAAAAAAAACATAAGCATTAAATCCATATTGGGTCAGTTTCCATGCAGATGCAATAAACTCAAACACATACATCGACGTAAATAGACAAGCACAATTAAAAATCAGTCCCTTAAATTGCATATTCATTCTTTTCTACACAACTGGACAGTAATTACACATGTGTTTCTTTTAGAGGGTACTTATGAGACTCTTTTTTTAAAATAATGCTTCCATGTGATTGTTGATTTTTTTTTCATCTTTCTCTCTCTCTCTCTCTCTCTCTCTCTCTCTCTCTCTCTCTCTCTCTCACACACACACTCTCTATCTCTCTCTCTCTTTTAATAATAATAAAAAGAAACATTATTATTTTGAAATCAGAATTGTTTTTGCTTCTATTGAAGCATGAAATCATGCTGGGATAACTTGGATTATCAGGTTTTTCCACAAAGTTGTGGAGTCCACGCTAGCTTGAGGGCTTTCTTTTTTTTTTTAAGTGGACTCATACTTTTGGACCCCATTGTATGTCTTTGTAAAAGTGCAGTGGCTCTTATAAGAAGTGTTCTGATAATATTTTAAAATGAAGAGAAAACGTAATTTATTTTTTCTGCATCATAATCTCCCACTGCCTTTATGAGCTTTAAATTAGGCAATATTGTTTTTATCTTTTAACAAGTCCATGAGCCAGTTATGAGAATTCAAGACCGCTCAATATCAAAATGTAATTTATGAGTAGTTAAACCAGAGGACTATATTCATATTTCATCAGTTTTATTACACCAACAATTGCTGAGGAGTATTGTATACACACATACTGTACACTCAGGGCTGTTACTAGTGGTGTAAAAGGTGGTGAAAATTCTAGAGGTCAGTGTTGGGGGTAACGTGATAAAAGTAACGTGCATCAGATTACTTTTTTGAGTAATGAGTAAAGTAACAGAATTTTTTTTTTAATTTTAGACCATAATATCAGAGTTACTTTTGAAATAAAGTAACGTGTTGCTTTTGTACACCTCTACTGTCCCTGTATTGCGAGAAATCAAGAGTAAAAATTCGCAAACTTCGGGGAGATGTAGTGCATGATTGGTATTGTAGTTCTATAGTGTGTGAGGCCAGAGACTATTTAGCAGAGACGAGTCACTTCTATTTAAATGTATGGGAGAAATTGGAATGCCCAACCAAGAAGCCCTAGCACCCAACAGTGAATGGATGTAGAAAGGAAGTCCCAGCTTGCATGTAAAAGAACCAGTCACCTTTTAGATACAGACATCGGCTGTCAATCAACTCGTTAATGCGTATGCGGATTTCGTGTTTTAGGGTAATATGAGGTCATCATTCGGTTTTGGATTCACGGTTGATTCAGGTGTTAATACACACTGCATTACATATCAGTAAACGTGTTTAGGGAGAGGGATTATAAGACTAGTCTTCCACTTGCCAAGACATGATACATAGGGTGAAATAATCGCTCAATTCACTGACTTATGCAGCCGAACTGCCCCGTGTTACAGTTCCCTGTAACTGGGAATATGGGATGAGAAAATACTCTGGATCTGTGGCTCAGAGCAACGTTCTACATCGATTGTGTATGCAGAGAAAATGTCTTAGGCTATGTTCAGACTTCAGGCTTTTCTCAAATCAGATCTTTTCAGGCAGACTTTCTGTATTATTAATTGCAAGTGATCAAAACAGATTTGTGCATTCAGACATAACCAACCCATCTGCATGGTTTGCTTTGGTAATGACAAAGGTTTACCCATGTGACGATGCTTTCAAAACAGATGCAGGAAAAATGGAGGTGCATCATCTCGCTCTCCAAATAAGTGCCCTGCCAAGGCGTTGTGTAGAACCACTCAAACACACAAGAAAAACTAATATTTAATAGTAAATATTGTGATGTTCCATGCTACTGATTTGTGACATCATCATTGTTTGTCGCTTTAAGACTGACGCAAAAGATCATTTGAAATCCGATTTGAGTAGCCAGAGCGTCCGAACTAAGACGCATCTGAAAAAATCAGATTCCAATCGCATTTGAAACCACCTTCCAATATGGTTTGAATCAGATTCTGAAAAAATCGGGTTTCATGTGGTTTTTTTGCTGTCCATACTATCAAAAACTCATCTGGATATGCAAAAAATCTGATTTTTAATGGCAGTCTGAACAAGGCCTTAGTTTCAAAAAAATATTCAAAATTTTTGTTTTATAATAAACAAGTAGTTTAATTAACGAAACAAACTTTTTTTGTTGACATTTTGGTAGCATTAAAAACAATCCCATTCAAGTTGTATAAAAATGCGCCTTTGAAGTTGTGGCATCTGTATGCACCATGGATCAACTCAAAACAAGCATGCACTGAGATGACTCATGGGAAAAACATGAATTTATTCATCAGCTTTATTGAACATGTTAGACTGACATTCCCTACTGAATTGTATCCTGACTTTTGAAGAACATCTCAAGCTGACTGGCATTGTCGATGGGCAATGTGGTGGTCCTTTGGTAAGACAGTGGTTATTCTTCATTATTCATATTGGCTGCCATGTTGATGGAAAACAAATCATGCTTATTAGTTTAATTGATTCATTATTATAAATATGGTGTGAATACCTAGTTTCAAAATATCTGTTTGTTTACTATGTTGTTTATACATGAGTGTTGTACAGTAGCTAGCATGACCTGTAAAGCGTTATGAAAGTAACTCTTTCCATAAAAATAACTTTATAATTAAGTTAATGTTTTAAGGAGTAATGCAATATTCTAATGAGTTACTTTTAAAAGTAACATTACCCAACACTGCTAGGGGCCCACAAAAAACTCCAGTAGTTATGCTATAGGCCCCTACACTTTGACTTATTGATCATATAGATACAGCTCGTATGATTAATAGTTAAAACAAAACCACAAAAACTTTAAATACTGGTTAATTAAGTCTCCAAAAATGTCACCCATCTCCCCTCCCCTCCCTAAAAAATAGTTTAGTCCTGATGGTTTTCTCATGCTTAATATAAATTACCTAAGGATGGACCCAACAAACTGTAAAGTCCCACCACAACCAGTGAAAACCACCAATCAGCGTTCTGAACATCGGCACAGTTCTGAGAACAGTTTTGGTTTCCACTATGGTGATTCTGCATTGTGAGTCTGACCGAGAAATTAATGTAAATAAAGTAGTAGAAATGACTGGAGACTGAGAAAGACACAAACTAGAAAGTATCAGAAAAATAAAACAATTTTGGATACCAGAAACAAGTGGAAAAGAATGAGCGGGAGGCCAGGAGAACTGCAGGAACACAGTCTATCAAGACATTATTTTCCAAGACAGGGTTGTACACAGTAGGTATGTCAAACAGGATGGGCCCCGATCGTTTCACTATCTGACACATTTACATTTACATTTATGCATTTGGCAGACGCTTTTATCCAAAGCGACTTACAGTGCACTTATTACAGGGACAATCCCCCTGGAGCAACCTGGAGTTAAGTGCCTTGCTCAAGGACACAATGGTGGTGGCTGTGGGGCTCGAACCAGCAACCTTCTGATTACCAGTTATGGTGCTTAGACCACTACACCACCACCACCGGTGTGTGCCGGCCCACTTCTAGTACTGGTTAAAATCGCTGTCTTGAGGATATAATCATGTAAACTGTCTGTATAATGTGCAGGAAAGAAGATTTTATGTGTCAAAACACGGGATGCAGTGTAAATGCAGCATTACAGACCTGCCAATGTCTGATATATTATATACAATATTGTCAAGAAAAGTTGGCTGGCTAACTTTAGTATTAATAAATTATTTACTTGAGATCACTAGAATACTTGTTACTGCTGTTAGATACCTGAAAGCCCAGGTTTTATGAGGTAGCCTTGTTATGGATCTAACATCATGTGAACAATATACATACTAATTTGTATTAGAGTTTTAGCTATTTAACCGTTAGAATATATCTAACAACAGAGAGTGTTACAAAAGTGTAAAGTCAAGGTGCTCTATGGTTAAGGGTTTGTATTTGTCCAACAAAGCAAAATAACCATGAGACTCATATTACATAAAAAAAAAATCCAGAGTATTAAACATACACTTTCTGCATAAGCTCATTCACATTACACAATAAACACGTACACTTTCCTTCTGGAAGCTTGGGTGACAGACGTACTGTATGTGCCATGTCCCGTTGGAAAACTCCCAGGACAATACAATTTTTATACACACATACAATCCAACTCCAACCATCCATCAGCCCATTGTAAAATAAATCTGATATTTAAAAACTAAGGGTAGTACTTTCAGTAGTAGGTTACATTAACCCTCCATAGCTCCCATCTCCTCATCATCTGCTAAAAGCCTGGTAACAAATCAAAGGCATGGAGTGGGGAGGGAAATCTCACATGGGCACTGTAATGAACATCAAAGATACGTTAAAGCCCTGGAGGAGCCAAAGTGGGGTCTGCATGGGTTCTGCCAGCATTCCCGCAAGCCACAGTGATTCTGTTGCTATTAAAAGAGTGGTTGGATCCGGTTGGCAAAGAGAGGAAGTCTTACTGCAAGGTGCTTGTGGGCTGAAAGTGCACCAGAGGTGAGAAACTTTGAAACATGGTTCAGTGTATTCTCTCTCTTCGTCATGCATAATGCACAGGACCACTCTGACCTTTTTGTCCAGGGTTCACAGGTATATACAATGGACTCTCAGTTGAACTTGTTTGATCAATGGAAAAGGAAGGCTCAGAATTTTATGGCTTTGTAATGTATGCTCTTTCAGTCTCCCTTTGAAAAATATTTTTAACATTATATTTTAACACTGATGTTCCAGATTTTACAAATGCTTGTCAAAATTCAGGTTTGAGTCATTATTTTCCTATGGGCTGTGGTTTATGAAAGGTTTCCAAGGTGGCTAAGTGGAGGTAAGATGCAAGAAGTAGTTTATTTATTAGACTGGCAAAGTGCCAGTCGTATTTCTCCTTTCTTCCCAGTATTGTTTATTTTAGTCACTCGCACACTATCACAATTTCCCAGTATTTTAGTCAGCCACACACCAGCATTTGACAAACAGTGCAAATATGTGCTGTTACTTACAGACATTTGTGCGGCATGCCATCTACAGTATATAGGGTTAAAGTTGTCGCATGAAAATCTTTTAAAAAAACACTTGTCTACAAAAACAACAATAAACACTTTTTTAAAGTATAAAAGTATGAAAAAAGCATAGCTCATAATTTTGTAAGAAAAAAAAAACTTTTAAAATGATAAGAAATATCTATGCTATTTTCTGTAAAAAAATAAATAAATACATGAAATAAAAAATAAAAGGTAACAATGCAACATTATTATTATTATTATTATTATAATTTTTACAATGTAATAGTGTAATATCTTAGTTTTAAAGAAACATTCCCAATACTGCTTATATGTAATCTTACCTTAACTGAATTTTAACACAGTTTAAAATATAGGAGGCCACAAATTTAACTTAAATAATCTATTATTATTCTGTCTATTATGGTAATAATATATTGCCTTTACTACTGAAATACAGAGTCACATGATGAGAACAAGATCCATCTTCACATTACTCCCTGGAGCAAATGACAACGAGAGACACAGAGAGAGAGAGAGAGAGAGAGAGAGAGAGAGGGAGATAGAGATAGAGAGAGTCTTCGAAAGCAAGAAGTAGCAGAAGGTGCATCGGCACTTAAAGCAAAAGAAGACACACGATTCATCAGTTTAAAAATCGATGACTGCAACTTCACATTATATACATTTATACACAACCGTATATACACTCACCTAAAGGATTATTAGGAACACCTGTTCAATTTCTCATTAATGCAATTATCTAATCAACCAATCACATGGCAGTTGCTTCAATGCATTTAGGGGTGTGGTCCTGGTCAAGACAATCTCCTGAACTCCAAACTGAATGTCAGAATGGGAAAGAAAGGTGATTTAAGCAATTTTGAGCGTGGCATGGTTGTTGGTGCCAGACGGGCCGGTCTGAGTATTTCACAATCTGCTCAGTTACTGGGATTTTCACGCACAACCATTTCTAGGGTTTACAAAGAATGGTTTGAAAAGGGAAAAACATCCAGTATGCGGCAGTCCTGTGGGCGAAAATGCCTTGTTGAAGCTAGAGGTCAGAGGAGAATGGGCCGACTGATTCAAGCTGATAGAAGAGCAACTTTACCTGAAATAACCACTCGTTACAACCGAGGTATGTAGCAAAGCATTTGTGAAGCCACAACACGCACAACCTTGAGGCGGATAGGCTACAACAGCAGAAGACCCCACCGGGTACCACTCATCTACACTACAAATAGGAAAAAGAGGCTACAATTTGCAAGAGCTCACCAAAATTGGACAGTTGAAGACTGGAAAAATGTTGCCTGGTCTGATGAGTCTTGATTTCTGTTGAGACATTCAGATGGTAGAGTCAGAATTTGGCGTAAACAGAATGAGAACATGGATCCATCATGCCTTGTTACCACTGTGCAGGCTGGTGGTGTTGGTGTAATGGTGTGGGGGATGTTTTCTTGGCACACTTTAGGCCCCTTAGTGCCAATTGGGCATCGTTTAAATGCCACGGCCTACCTGAGCATTGTTTCTGACCATGTCCATCCCTTTATGGCCACCATGTACCCATCCTCTGATGGCTACTTCCAGCAGGATAATGCACCATGTCACAAAGCTTGAATCATTTCAAATTGTTTTCTTGAACATGACAATGAGTTCACTGTACTAAAATGGCCCCCACAGTCACCAGATCTCAACCCAATAGAGCATCTTTGGGATGTGGTGGAACGGGAACTTCGTGCCCTGGATGTGTATCCCACAAATCTCCATCAACTGCAAGATGCTATCCTATCAATATGGGCCAACATTTCTAAAGAATGCTTTCAGCACCTTGTTGAATCAATGCCACGTAGAATTAAGGCAGTTCTGAAGGCGAAAGGGGGTCAAACACAGTATTAGTATGGTGTTCCTAATAATCCTTTAGGTGAGTGTATATATATATATATATATATATATGTATTATACTATATTACTTTAAGCATTGACAATATGACTTGGTATATCGATATTGATACATAAGTGTACATTTGAGTCATAATGACCCTTTTGCTTACATATGAAATAAATTCTCTCCTAGCTAATGCTGTTAATTATACAGAGGACCTTCTCACTAGGTACAATATGAAAATATGAATTTTACTAATAATATTGTATTAGTTTTTCATCATATTAGCCAAATTTAGCTTTTAAAAAAATGAAATAAATCTATGTATTTATTAAATAAATATGATATTATATTGAATATATTATATTTTGATACATTTTTATTGTTTAATTTCATAAATAGACCTATTTACAAGTATTCACATTGATTTGCTTTACACATGCTAAAAACCGGTACTGTCTATTTAAGGAAACCACGATTTCTGGTAATAGCGTCTTTAAATTAGCGATGTTAACGATAGAAACTTGAATGACATAATCTCATCAGTGCTGTAACTGATTAGAATTAAACTGTGAAGAACAGAAAAGGTATTAAAAGAGACATGGATCTCGTCTTTGGACACACAAACATTTAGTCTCAATACGCAGTGAAAGGATCTCGCTGCTGAATACTCCATCACTATACTAAACAATTGATTCACTGGTGACTTCAGTCTAAACATTTACCATCCAGTTGCCAAATATATACATTTTAGTCACATAGCACATAATTTGGTTGCAAATGAGAGTGATCTCCTCTCACTGAGTAGGTTGCGCATAGAGTAAAATATCGATCTTGGGATATAAGAATTGATATTGGGATTGTTTAAATGAAGATTGTGTTGCATCAGAAAATCCCTATTTTTATCTATCCCTAATTGACAATATTCAATAAACATTTTGATATTTACAGTATGTATTTGCACTGAAATGGCTCAAACGTTTTGTTTTTGACGTTGTTGTTTTTAATCAGCAGAACCATCATTTCCACTTTGCTATTTACTAAATGAACACAAGGAAGAATTATATTCTTCCTCATCACTATACTCACATAGTTTCGGAATTCTATATCATCAGTAAAATCATATTCAATATAATGTATATTACCCAGTGACAAACACACACACGCGCGCGCGCACGCGGGTGCACGCGTTGGTGCTGTTATCATTATGAGGACTCTCCATAGACACAGTGATTTTTATCCTGTGTGAAATATAGATTATATCCCCTAACCCCACCCTAAACCTAACCCTCACAAAAAACTTTCTTCATTTTTACATTTTCAAAAAACATAGTTTAGTAAATTTTTTAAGCAATTTGCATTATGGGGACACTATAAATGTCCTCATAAACCAAATTTATAGCATAATACCCTTGTAATTACCAGTTTGTAACCTAAAGAAATGTCCTCGTAAACTACCTAATCCCACACACACACTCGCACACACACGCATGTTGGTCTTCCTATCATTATGAGGACTTACCATAGACAAAAATGTTTTTTATACTGTACAAACTATAGATTCTATCCCCTAAACCTAACACAACCTCTAACCCTCACAAAAAAACTTTCTTCATTTTTACATTTTCAGTAAAACATCATTTAATATGTTTTTTTAAGCTTTTTAAATTATGGGTACACTAGAAATGTCCTCATAAACCACATTTATAGCATAATACCATTGTAATTACCAGTTTGTAACATAAAACATCCTCTAAAAATGTCCTCTAAACCACATAAACATGCCCACACACACGCGCGCGCGCACGCACACACACACACACACACGTGTTCAAAGATGTTTCGCTATTCCAGCATTGACTGCAGTCCCGCATCCGCTCCTCTATTATGCAGATGTCTCCATTGACTTCACAGGGATCATCCTGCCATCTGTATTCCAGTGATGGACCATAGATTTTTTTTCAACTGATACCCAACACACTATAATGCCTTAAGGACACTCTAAGGGTAGAAATGCCTTTTAGAAACTGTTGTATGAAACATGATTTAATGGCTGTTTTGAGTGAAAGCAGTTCTTAATAAAAAATATTGTTTGTAAAAGGCATACTTGTCTCTCTTTTATTTTCAACATCTGTACAACAACAACAAAAGGTTTCAAAGTCTTCTAAGCCACCAAGCTAACCTTAAAAAGTCATTTGTATCTGAAAATTTGGAGAAAGAGAGAGAGAGAGAGAGAGAGAGAGAGAGAGAGCAAGAGAGAGAGACCTTGACATTTAAAGCTATTTATAACACAATTAAAAACAAATCAAGAGATATTAAAATATTTTAAAACATACAAAACCATCAACTTGATCTACTCATTACCAATTGAACAAAACCTCACAACCCTTGTCTATGCACCATTTTTCTCAAACATTAACAGATTGCTATTCATTTGATGACTGGTGGTGGTGTAGTGGTCTAATGCACATAACTGGTAAACTGGTAATCAGAAGTTCGCTGGTTTGATCCCCACTTCCACCATCATTGTGTCCTTGAGCAAGGCACTTAACTCCAGGTTGCTCCAGGGGGATTGTCCCTGTAATAAGTGCACTGTAAGTTGCTTTGGATAAAAGCGTCTGCCAAATGCATAAATGTAAATGATGAAATTCATACACTAATCTAATCCTTGACTCAACTAAAGCTTTAAATAAGTTTACAATATCAACTTCTTGTCCCCCTGTCTTTGTTTTATATGCTTTCTAGATGGCTAATTTTGCTTGGCTAACCAAAAAAATTACAAATCTCCCACTTGTCGCAAAATGAAAACTGTCTTTGAAAAACTTAAACCTACACTACTGAAAATTCTATTCAACATATTAAAAAGAGGAAGCAATTTGCAACACACAAAAAACTGTATCTGGTATATTGCACAAAGTACAAAGTGAAGAAGTTGAAAAATCACATTTGAACAAAAAACCCTAGTTGCTATTGAACAATGAAAACTCGCCACTTTAGGTCACTGGGCCATTTTGGAAGAGGGTTTTTATACAGCAACCGCCATGAAGGTGAATGATTTTCAGGTACTAAGGCTCTCCATTTGAATCTCTCCTTCAATTGCGCAAAGAACAAAGACTTTACACAAACTTTATATAAATGCTGTTTGTTTGCCAATGAAAAAGGAAGGCTTTGTAAACCTTTAAAAGAAAGCAGTAAAACCAACATCACCATCATTATCATTTTCATTTAGACATAAACAAGGGGTTACTTGTTTAAGGGGTTACTTCTGGGGGGCTTTATAACTCAGCCATGAAGTTATAAAATCTAACAAAGATGTAGGAAAAAAGCTTTCAAATTCTTCAGAACATTCCCTACTATTCTCTCCGACCTACTCCAACCATCCTTGTAAAATTCTGTACTGAGACCCACTCTCTCTTTGAGAAATCTAAAAAATTCCCAACTTTAGTCACTCCTGCTGAGACAAAGTTAAGAATATCAGTGTTAGACAGTATAATGTTGCGAAAACCAAGGATTATGAAAAAGTGGTTCATCATGGCCGAAATGTTCTTTTTTCTCTAACTTAAATTGACTCCAAGCTTCAAAAACAGATCTATAAAATTTTGTTACAAATATATCTTTTGCAACATTTTCTGAAATCAAAAACATTTGTTTATCAAGACCCATATTGTTCTTCGTTCGTAAAATGGCAAGACCGAAAGGAATCCATGGCACTAAGTCTGAAGAATAGAGTTGTTTTTGGGCCGTTTATGGCTTTCACCTTAAAGGCTAAATGATTTAAACCTGTCCGCCTTCAAAAACAGATAGATTAAGTACCCCTGGTGGTAGCCAGAGACGGACACTCCAGAAGAAATCTACAAAGGCTTTTTGAAGTTCTGGCAAAAGTTCCTCTGGAGGGTCCAACACTGTTAAGCGATGACATAACACTGAGGCAGCAGGATTGTTTGTTACTAACACTCTGAATACATTTCCATCTCTGGAGCTTGCCTGTCACTTTATCTATTAGACCCTTCCATTTGTTCTTCATGTACTGTTCATCCCCAAAGAAAATAAGGTGTAAAGTATCTTTACACCATCTGTATTCCAAACGCACTGATGTGGGAGCTGAGGCTGGCTCTGTTCTGACCAGTAACCTAATAAAAAGGTGTCAGTTTTTCCCAGTTCACCTGTTCTGAGGATACAATCTTTAAAATGTTAAGGCACAAAAGCAGATGTTTAACATCATCTTCAGATCTAATGATCACTGTGATGTCATCGGCATAAGCAGTTAATTTAACTGTTTGTGCATCTGGTAGGCGAGGTAATGGGACTGATAACCCTTGTAGTTTCTCTCTTAAGATCTTCAACAATGGTTCAATGGAAATTGAACACTGCATTCTTGTCTCACTCCTCTATGCACAGGGAAAGCTCTTGTTAATGTTCCATTAATTCCATCATTGTACAGAAGCTATATCCACGAAGTGTACTATTTCCCAAAACCAATGGGTTTAAATGTTTTAACAAGTAGTCATGGTCAACCTTGTCAAAGGCTTTTTCCTGGTCCAAACACACAAGACCAATATCCAACTTAAGCAGTTCAGTTAAATGTAACATATCATGTACATGTGCCATATAAGAAAAAAGATTGTCGAAAACAGAACGCTTTGGAATACAATAGGACTGATCTTCATGGATAATAGATGCAAAACACTTTTTAAGGTGGTTTGCCAAAGCTTTTGATAGGATTTTGTACTCGGCTCATAAAAACGAGTCTGGAAGCCAATTCTTTAATAAAACCAAGATATCCATTTTTTTGGTAAAAGGGTAACCACAGCTCTTCTGCAACTGAGAGGTCAGATTTTGGACTCAAAAATTTCAAGAAAATAGAATAAATGTCTTGTCCAATGAGAGGCCAAAAAGCTTTATAAAATTCAGAAGTTAAACCATCTAACCCTGGTGATTTTCCTGGGGATTGTTGCTGAACAGCCTCACTTAGTTCTTGAAACAACAACGGTGCTCTTTATCTTCTTTTCTAAGATGTGGAAGTCCATCTAAAAGCTTATTAGTTGCATCTGGGTTACATGGTTTTCCGCTTTACAAATCTTCATAAAAATATAAAGCTTGTAATATTATTTATGTTCTTTTTTTCAGTTTCCTTTCCATTTGGTAGTTTTAGATGATTTATTAATCTCTTTTCTCTAACATTCTTTTCCAATGAAAAGAAAAAGTTTGTTGAAGGATCCATGCTGTTTAGCTTAAGATATTTTCCATGTACAGCTGCACTCTGATTCCTCTCTCTCGTCATACAAATTCTTCAGAAGAAAGTTGTTTTTTTCAAGCATTTTCGCAGTTTCTGTTTCTTCACCCTCACTGATGGAGCTACTCAGCTTGAGAATTAGTTGTTCCAAGAAATTGACCTTCTCTTTCAATTCAGTCATGTGATTTTTGGTATATTGTTGGCAAAAAATCTGAATCTGTGCTTTGCCAATGTCCCACCACTGTTTTATACTGTGGCGCTCTCTCTCTCCACTCCCACCAAGAGTGAAAAAGTGTGCAAAAATGTGTTAAACCACAAATATTTTTTATAATAAGTGCTCTGTGTGGTGGTTACATTAACAGCAATATAATGATGAGGATCAGCATGATTTCTATCAATAATATGATCAAGAGTGCAATTAAAATCACCAGCTAAAATTACTATTCTATCATGAGAAACTTCTGCGATAGCCTTCTATATCATCTTTTGGAGCATAAATATCAATAAAAGAAAAATTAATTCATTGATATTAATCTCTACTCTTTGCATTCTGCCAAGTATAATTTCTGCAACCTTAAAATTTTGGGCTTGTAAATCTGATGAAATAAGAACAGCTACTCAAGCACTAACATTTGAACCATTGCTAAGAAAGTCTTATTCTCCCCATTCACTTAGCCATTGTACTTGATTATTTATATCTTTATGTGTTTCTTGGAGTTTACTCAAGGTCAAAAAGTTGAATAAGGCAAGTCTTTTTTCGGCACTCCGACATCCATTAATATTCAAAGATCCAATATTTAAGGATGCCATAGTAACAGCTATTGAAAGAACTAATAACAGTATCAAAACACATTCTATATGTTCTTTTATCCCCATTCTGAAATATTCAAACCTTCTGAGACATATCCAGCTGCAGACCCGCAGCACCACCAGTTTCAGAACCCCAGTTTCAGAACCCCAGAACCTGAAGTGAGGGGCGGAGTTATTGACAATGAGACAAGCATGGCGGAGAGCATGGTGAGTTGTGTAACGTTTTTGACATCATGTTGTGAAAAATTATCGCATATATTAAGTTCAGCGTTTATCTGCTAAATATTTAATTTGTGCATAACTTTATCATCTTAATGAAGCTTGAATATGTTGTCATACTTTACTGTATTAAAAAAAATTCTACGGATGGTTTGATACATTTTTGCGTGTTGTAAATGAGCCTTGCGGTGACGTTTTGAAGACATCTTGTGAAGGTGTTAAAGTGTTTGTTCCACGTTCCTCTGTTATATGCATTGTTTGTGAGTTAATGTTACCTTATAGTTGAGGTTTTTTTTACGTTGAGATTATTGTGTGGTGCTTTCATCTCTTGTAGAGACATTTCGAATGAATGAAGACCACAAGGAAAAGGCCCATAACAATCTCCTGGAACAGTCAGAAGCTTCCAGAGAGCCCTTTCTATTTCATTTTGTGTTCAGGGATGACATGGAGTTATTTTAGCAAGAATGTAAGGACAAAATGGGCCTGAGAGTGAATTCCTCATTTGATACATTTTAAGTTTAATTTATACAGGATTGTCATGATAAAATGGGCCTAGGGGTGAATTGGTCATTTGTTGTATATATTTTTATTGTTTCTTTTAAAATTATGCTGAATTTTCTCTCTTTTTAGTTTTTTGACATGTTTTATTTTACATAAAGAAAAATGCATGCTGCACATGTTCTTGTGAAATAAAGTATATTTTATATAAAATGCCCATAAGTTTCAAGCATTTTTTTCACCATCATGATCAGGAAGTAACTCTCTCATAATACAATGAAACGGATAACTATATACAATTATATTACACAAGATCAATGTTTTAAAATGCTTATTGTACTGTACCTTAAAGAATCATTATAACATACATTATAAAGTATGATGTTTCGTTTGTAATAAAAGCAAAGTACTCTCCAAAACGTTAGGTGGCGCTACTCGGTTTCGAACGTAAGCTCCACCCCTCACTTCAGGTTCTGGCGCTGGGGTTCTGAAACTGGTGGTGTAGCCTACTCTCCAAAACGTTAGGTGGCGCTACTCGGTTTAGAACGTAAGCTCCACCCCTCACTTCAGGTTCTGGAGCTGGGGTTCTGAAGCTGGGGTTCTGAAACTGGTGGTGCTGCGGGTCTGCAGCTGGATACTATTGAACCTTCTTAAAATTGCGAGTTATCATGCTTTTCACCTTTGTTATTATTTTTAAGGCGATTAGCTGCTAAATTTGCTTTAAAGTTGCTTTTTTCATTGCAGTTTTGCAGGACACAAAAAACTTTTCAAATTGGGGGAAAAAAACATCAATTTGTGGTTTGCTAACTCCTTTAGTTTCATCTAGAAAATCACTAATTTGCTTTATACTGTGTACACTTTTTAGCAAAGTAATTCTATTCTTTCAAAAGATTAAGTATCATCTATGTCAGATAATCTCTCTGTACTCTCAAGATCATTGTCCGAATCGTTTTCTGTTTGAACATATTCTGACCTCATAGTAGACATCTGACTATAACTTTCGTTAGTCACTTTACTTACACCTTCTACCTCTTCATTATCATCTGTTCGTGTCTGTTCATTTTCTAATCGTTTGCCATATTTTTTCTGTCGAAGTGAGGTTTTCTTCAATTATTTTACTTTCACCTCAGCATTATCACACTTTCCTGAGTTTCCATTTGCGTTTGTTTGTTCTTCAGATGTTGTTCTTGCAACTCGGGTGGCTGCGGTAACAGGATCATTATTTTGATCGGTGTCTTGCTCATTTTCTTGTGAATCGGAAGGCTTTTCAGCTTGTTTATTTGTACAAGTTTGTCTAACATGACCCTGTCCACTGCACAAGAAACATCGCATCTGATCCGAGCTAATACAGGTTGTAAAATCTTTTTCCTCGTTTGTTAGGTTTACGGCCAAGCTAAGCGGATCTTGTTGCGCATTCAGTATTATGTGCATATTGCCGAAAAGACATGACATGTTACAGGATTTCTCAAACATAATGGAATTATCTTAATTTTTGCAGTTAAATTACCATATATTTCAAGAAAACCTTGAAGGTTATTGTTCTTGATGAAAGAAGGAACATTAGAAAGCACATTTTTCTTTGATGGACTCGATAGCGTTGTACAAATGTATCATTTATTGTCATTCCAGGTTCACATAATTCATCCACCCATCTGAACATCGGCAAGAAAAACAACAATAGCTTTATTCATTCTTGAAGCTGACTAATTGTTTAACCCACCAACCTGTTCGTTGACTGCTGCAATCAGCATATCTTCCACAGATATGTAGTCATCAGTTGTACATTTAAACCTATGTCTAAGAGTCAAGTGTGACATATCTCCTCTTGACCCCATATTTATAGGTTTGATGACCGGAGTCAACGCACAAATTACTAATATACTAAGTTAAATTGCTTAAAGAGAAAAGGAAAATAGAGGAAAAACTCTAGAAATGTGCTCCAAGCACCTCACTCTTCCCACTACCCACAATCCAATGAGGGAGAGAGAGAGAGAGAGACTGCTGCTCTTTCATTCCCTTTACATCACAACAGAAACTGACAGCTGCAGCCCTCCATCTGACAAAACACACACACACACACACACACACACACACACACACACACACACACACATCATCATGGGCACAGCATTGCCCTCTGAGACTGCAGGTATATTAGAATGTGACAAACACCTCTGTGCTGTGCACATCTGCAAACAAACGCACATATGCACACTACTGAACTCTTCTGGCAGAGTTGGCAGAGGAAAAACATTTTTATAGTATGAGTAGGAATGGTCTGGTCGTTTTCTGATCATTGCTCAGCAAACTGTGCCTGATTCCTCTTTGCCACCAAAAAGCCTCAGAAGACTGCACAAGACATGCAAACATTGCAATACCACTTTTTTTAAACAGAATTCACAATACACTTGTGCTACTTTTACTAATGGTATTTCAGAGCAAAACCTGCATCTTATTGAGGAACCACCCCGCAATCTTCTTTAAGCAGGCACAATCATTGCTTAAATAATGTGGCATCTTGAGTATTTAATATAAGTGTCTGTCATATCTTTCCGTGCAAACATGCTTCCTTTCTATGTAAAGGAAGGAAGGCTCCATTATAGATTTTTTAAATCCTGATGCCGATCTCCCCAATTTGGCATGCCCAATCCCAGTGCGCATTAATTCCTCATGGTGGTACAGTGACTCGCCTCGATCCGGGTGGCAGAGTACAAATCTCAGTTGCCTCCGCTTCTGAGACAGTCAGCCCGATATTATCACGTGGCTTGTTGGGTGTGTTACTGCGAAGACCTAGTGCTTGTGAAGGCTCATGCTATTCACTGCGGCATCCATGAACAACACACCACGCTTCCCACTGAAATCGATAACCACCTTATAGCAACCATGAGGAAGGTAAGCCATGTGACTACTCACCCAGGCAACCGGGTCAATTGGTTGCTTTGGAGGCCTGGCTGGAGTCACTCAGCACACTCTGGAATCAAACTTGGTGGTAAGAGTCTTTGCTTGCTGAACTACCCTGTGCAATAAACATTGCGTTATTACCAGCAGCAGTAAACTGATTTTTTAAAGAGATATTTGTGTACATTATCTATAAATCATGTGTTAAAATCTCTAGGTTCGTGGACAATGGAGGAGTCAGGAGACAGTGAACAATGAAGGTCAATTTCTTTATTTTTATACAAAGTCACAGCTTATAGCCAACTCAACAAAAGGGGTCTCTGTATTGCTTTAGGGTTCTCGTCCCTAGTGCTCTTTCTCCCCACTCTGATGGCCTGGCGTGCCTTTTCAGGTCTCCCTCCGCCATCACTATAATCACAGACAGGTGTTAGAGTAATCATTACCCAGGTGACGATCCTTACAGCTCTCCCTCTCCCACAGTCCAACACCTGACCCGCCTGCCTAATATTGTGTAGGTCTCCCTAGTGCCGCCAAAACAGCGCCAGCCTTCTAAGCTCTTCTGGCACCATCAATCATGCCACGGTCGAAATCACTGAGATAATCTTTTGCCCCATTCTGATGGTTGATGTGAAAATTAATTGAAGCTACTGACCCGTATCTGCATCAACTTTTGCACTGCACTGCTGCCCCACGATTGTAACCCGCACACACACACAAGACGAGACAGTCACAATGTGAACAAACACTGCTTTTATTTAAAGAGCAGGCGAAGGTACAGTAGGGAAAATCCAGAGGGAGAATCGTCGAGGAAGCGTAAGGTCGAGGCCGGGGAATCAGGATAGGGCAAAAAGGGCAAATCTACAAATAGAGTGGTCGAGGAAAGCGAAGGGGTCAGAGCCGGGGTAATCAGAATCAGAACAACGAGGGAATCTAACGAGTAGAATAAACAGGGGAGCTAGGGGAACACTAGAGCTGGCAAAGTGAAGGGGTAACTAAACAATAACCAACACCAGTGAAACGAATGTGCTGTGGTATTTATAGAGGCGGGTGCAGGTGTATACAATGATGGGTGATCAGACGAGTACAGGTGAAACTAATGTGGTGACTGAGAGCGGGCTTGCGAGCCCAAGGAGGGAGACCTGCTAATGAGCATGAGAGCTCGAGGGAGAAAAACGAGCGTGCGAGCTCGAGGGAGCAGAACGAGCGTGGAAGCTCGAGGGAGCAAAACGAGCGTGCAAGCTCGAGGGAGCAAAACGAGCGTGCGAGCTCGAGGGAGCAAAACGAGCGTGGAAGTTCGAGGGAGCAAAAACGAGCGTGCGAGCTCGAGGGGGCGGAACGAGCGTGGAAGCTCGAGGGGGCGGAGCGAGGGAGCGGGGTTCGTGACAACAACTGGCTGATTAGATCATTTTATGGATGATTGTTTGTGCCAGACAGGCTAGTTTGAGTATTTCTGTAACTGCTGATCTCCTGGGATTTTCACACACAACAGTCTCTAGAATTTACTCAGAATGGTGGCAAAAACAAAAAACATCCAGTGAGTGGCAGTTCTGTGGATGGAAATGCCTTGTTGATAAAAGAGGTCAACAGAGAATGGCCAGACTGATTTGAACTGACAAAGTATACGGTAACACAGCTAACCGCTCTGTACAATTGTGGTGAGAAGAACATCATCTCAGAATGCGGGTTGGCCCTGTTTTGGCGGCATGAGGGGGACCTACACAATATTAGGCAGGTGGTTTTAATGTTGTGGCCGATCGTTGTATAGTGTAAGATTTATAGTGTTAATGTAAGATGTTTTATAGATAATAGAGTTAAAGGAGCTACATTTCTCACCCAAAACTCGTATTGCACTTCAGAATATATGGATTACACAAAACATTTAAGTTATATGGATTAAATTTATGCTGCCTTTATTTCTTTTTTGGAGCTATAAAGTGTTGGACCAATTGACTTAAATTGTATAAACAAAAACATCTCATCAAAATATCTTTGTTTGAGTTTCGCAGAAAAAAGAATGTCATGCAAGTTTGAGATGGCATAAGAGTGAGTATATTATAAAAGAATTAGCATTTTTGGGAGAACTATTCCTTTAAGGCAACCATGACTTTGCTAAGTAGGCAATGTTTCAGTAGCAACTTCTTTGTTGATTGTGTTGAAAATCTGTCAACCAGTCAGATTTTAGGAAAAGGGCTAGAGTGAAGGTTAGTCTTAGGGCTGGGTTAGGGGCTTAAACAACACTCTTGTCAATGTATAAGTTTCCATGGTATCTTTTAATAGGATTGCTGTTCAACAAAGGATGTTTATATGGGGTAATTCTCTGTGGCTTAAAAAGTTTTAATGCTCTCTCTAACAACCTGTGCTCTGAGATGAGAGCCAAATCTGATCTTCCCCCTTTCCTCACCCTTTGTCATCTGCTACAGAACAACCGTATGTTTCAGCACCATCCCTGCTTTAGCCCAGTTGGCTTTCAGTTGGCTGTTTAAAGAGACAAATTCTGTAGTCCATTACAGCTGATAAATTGGATTTAGACCAGAGGATTGGCTCGAATGAGTGTCTAAATACAATGCTTGACACATTCTCTTGGCTGAGGAAAGATGTGTTGGCTGCTACAACGAGAGCAGCAAGACACAATTATAATCCAGAGAGTTGAAGAGTCCTCTCTCTGGCCTAAAAACAGAAACAGGCAGACAGGGCTTATGTCTTTGCTTTTTGGAAACAGTTTATTCAGAACATTCTTCTCCATTTTTATTTTTATTTTCTCCATCTCAGTTTGGACAGCATTTAGTCTTTTAGCATTAGCTGAGCCAAGCACTGAAATTGGCTGAAAT
The DNA here is from genome assembly GCF_025860055.1 of Xyrauchen texanus. NCBI lineage: Eukaryota > Metazoa > Chordata > Actinopteri > Cypriniformes > Catostomidae > Xyrauchen > Xyrauchen texanus. The sequence goes on from NC_068307.1 coordinate 13,425,706, forward strand.
GTTTTGTTTAGGCAAAAAATACCCAGCCAGCATTGTGTTTTTTTAAAGCTTCTAATATTCTCTAATTTTATAGCAATATGTCTTAATTGGCTATTGTTTTAAGTACATACAATCGTATTCCTTTTTGTGGTGGATGATGCATAAAAGGAGGGTTTGGTTGGATCTTTGTTGCTGATGAGAATGCAATACAAGTTGAAGGTGGCTGTCAGTTTGCACATTGGAAGAGCAAGAGCTTGCAAACAGGCAAGAGAGAGAGAGAATCGCTGTGCATGTAAATGCATTCATTGATATATTGATATTGAGTTGTAATGATTGATAACACTTTAACATAAAGTTCTATACATTAGTATTACTTAATTCATGAACATTTTTTAAAAAATGCAAGAAAACTGTGCTTACATGAGATTTGAAATCATGGGACTATTCTCGTCTTTGATGTAAAAACGTAAAGGGTCGTGAACAAAACATATTTTTAAGAACGCTGGTAAATGTGTTTACATGCAGAGCAATTTTGAGGTAATTGGCAAAAATCTATATGTATCAATAGATTTTGCTTAAACAGTTTAGAGGGCGCTATGATTTCCATGTTGCAGAAAGTACAGACGAAATCGTAGAATCCAGTCATAAAAACTAAATTAACTAAAAAGCAGAATGTCACGGAATTTTACATATTTGGGATGAAATTAATGTATAAATTCACAATTACTCAAATTAAAATCATGATGTGTCCTGTGCTGATTAAAACACAAAAGGTTGAGATTTAATTAAACAAAATAGCCTATACAGTCTGCATGTGCTGCATGCTTCAACAGTAAATTAATGCAAAGGTGGGTAGTAACATGCTACATTTACATTTATGTTTCATGGTGGGTACTTTTCACTCTTACTCAAGTACATTTTTGCTGAAAAAAAAAAATATTTTACTTCATTACAATGGGTAGTATCCCTGTAGTTACATTATTGGTTTTATTTTAAAAAATGTTACAAACTTGTGGGTAATTTATTGATATTTTCTAAAGAGCAACATGCAGGTTGAATTTATAACTGAATTAATACTTTATATTGTCTGCAGAGGTCTTTTAAAAATACATATGTAGAAATTACTAATGAAATCTCATTTGATGTAGAGATTTTGATGAAAATGTGCTAGGCTCTGGAATACGCCTTTCCGCTATAGCAACGCGTCATATGACGTAGGGCTGAGGCAAATAAAAGAGCTCATGGTCAGCTCTCTCATTGTTGGGTGTTGATGTAGTTAGAGCAGTAGTGAGAGA